>NW_007577889.1:632808-695459 GCF_000690725.1 Stegastes partitus
TTTATACTTGTATTTTGCACGACTGGAGTTGTCTTTTAATTTTGTTGTACTTTGTGTATGATGACAATAAAAGCATTCTATTCTATTCTATTCTATTCTATTCTATTCTATTCTATTCTATTCTATTCCAATATATATTGTTTTCTCAAAGATCCTGGCATATTTGGCATTCAGTGGAACTTCTGGATCTCCACTTAATTAATTGTTAAATAAAACAATATTCGGCTGCACAGCATGAATCTGTATTATCTAACTCACCACTAAAGAGCCCAATAGAATATCCTCTCACAGTGTTACTACGGAGCTGGAAAGATCTCACTCCGTCTAAATCTTGGTTCTTGGAGTCGTTCAGTTGTAGATAATTGTGTGCTTGTAAAATTAACTTCCTAACAAAAAGGAACTGCTGTGTGGAACTGGAAAATTGCATCCAATCCAAGCGCCTCTTTGCTCAGATAGTTACACCACCATATGGCCAATCTATGTCAACACAAACTGTCTCTGTCTCTTGCTCGACACCTTCGCTTGTCCTATTTTCCCTGTGAAAACTCTGGATTCACCACAGAAGAGTGTGCGCACAGACACACACACGCGCGCGCACAAGCACAACACACATCACCCAGTCAGCAATTCTCTGGGAGGCACGGCAGTAGATCATAATTAGAACCAATCAAAAAGAAGCGTACAGCCTGTTACTTCCTGCCAGCCAGCCAGTTAGTCCATCTGGCCATACTTAGGCCTTCTGTGCTCCGCTAACTCTCTCACAACAAGCAAATAGATCGCTTTCATTTGTGGGGAATAACTGGTACGCATGTCCTGGCACAAACTTAACACACACACACACACACATACACACATGGGCACAGGACGCCACGCTTGGGCAATAATTATAAGGTGTTTGGCTGTTCATTTTTTATTTATTTTTTTACTGTTTCTTTCATCTTTATTTATCTTTTTCCCCCTACCATCTGCATGTATGTGTCTGTGGTGTTTATTTGAACAGAATGAAATACATGTAAATCAGATACTGTACGTGGAGCACCGACAGCGGGGATTCTGGAAGTTGACATTTTCCTATCACTGCAACACCTCTTACCTAATGTTTTTTTTTTTCTTTGTTTCCTTTCTCTCCCTCTGTCCTCCCTCTCCTTGCCCTCTCTCCTCCATCCTGTCTCTCCTCCCTTCAATGTGTTCCTCCCACTAAATAATTGCCTTCTTCACTGACTCATTGTCCACTCATTTATCTCCCGTCTTCCTATCTTTCTGATTACCGCTCTGCAAATCAGGTTTCTGCGTCCCTTCATGCCTCCCAACAACTTATTGCTCTTTCTCTGCTGCTGCTGTTGTTGTTGTTGTATGGCCTCTAGTTCGCAGGTGTATTTAGAACCTTTTGTGTCTCATCATGATTTCTGTTGATGTTTAATGTGCATAAATGTTCACATTGTGATTAACTTGTACATTACATGCGTAGATCTAAATCTGCATGTATGTGGTTTATTGTACTGGACAGGTAACACATACATACAGCTGATATTACTTCCAGGTTGTCTTCTGGCTTGCCTTCATTTTACCATAACTTTCTTTTATTGGTATGAAACATGACAGGGTGTCTTCTGTGCACAACTTCACTTTACATTTACTTAACCTTGATTTAAGCAGGTAAATCCCACTGAGGTTAGCAACCTATTTTTTTCAAGGCCAGAACAGGACAGCAGCATCACAGGTTTCACACAGAACAATACAACATCAGGCTCAGCAGTAGGACAATGCTAAAAACCAGGCGACTAGGAAATGAGGCCGTATCGACAACTGTGGAAGTTTAGCAGCTAACAGAGATGGTGTTCACAAATGATGTTAGTTACTAACTTAATAGCAAGACATTTAACTAGTAAGGCTCCCAGTAGGAGTTATGTCAAAATCAAAATCATCTAAAATGTATTTTACTTATTTTTTAAAAATAATGACAGAACCAACTTCTAGATATTTTATGTTACAGACTCTTCACACACTCAATACAATCATACAGGTGCTTTCTCTCTTCCCTTTATTGCAGATTTGTATTGACTATCATGTAGGTGCACCATTGTCAGTGTCCATTCAAATGTCGGGCAAATTCTGGCAGAAGAAAATGAAAATTAATGCACATTTTCATGCACTCTTGTTACCTGCATATTAGGAGTTATTTCATTGTACATTTAGCACTCACTTTCCAGTCGGGTACCACTAAACCTCAGAAGAGGAAGAGGATGAAACACGATGAGTTCAAAGAGTAAAACCTCAAACTCTGACATTGTAGAAAACACAATGGAAAAAAATCCATTTATTTTTTAAAGCATGTAACAATCTGAGAAATGTTGCAGTGTCATTATTCCACACAGTTTTTATCTGAATCTGTTTTTTTTGTTTGTTTTTTGTGTCTCATTCTGTGGAGCAGACAGTGTTTCAGTCACATGGGTCATGTACGTCCCATCGCTCTCATTTTGCTTTCAGAAAAACTTTTTATTTTCTGTACTTTCACTGTAAAACCAGGTGGATGGAGACCTTCACACCAGGATTTACATCAGTATAATTTCGCAGAGAATCATGTCACGGTTCACTCTGGGGTCAAGTTAGACTTCTGTTTCTATCGTCTTCCTGTTTCTGTCGGCACCCTTTAATTTGCAGTTTTGTTATGTTATTTTTGTCAGCTGTACTTCCTGTTGTCTTGATCGTTAGCTCTGCCCTAATTGTGTCCAGCTATTCGCCATTACCTCACCTGTGTATTTAGTGTTTGAGTCTCACTTTGTCCTGTGCTAGTGTGTCATGTTCACGTACCGTCTTGTCCGTCCATAGTTCCAAGATAAGCGCTCCTGAAATCTTGTTTCTTTATTTTGATACTTTGCTCTCCAGCTTTGCTGTGATTTTCTGTTTATGTGGGTTTTTTTGTCCAGCGACCTAAACAGAGGATTTCTTGCTCTACGGAATTTTTGAGTTGCATTTTGCATATTTTTTGTGAATAAATTCTTTTGAGGCCTGCATTTGGATCCGATACCTGAGTCTTGCCAAATCATTGCAATAAGAGGCTAATTTAATCAAATTAATTTAAGTGTATGTTCAACACAGAGCTGAACTTTTTGAACTTTGAAAGACTAACAGAAACCTGTCTTGAGAGTGCTGAACTTAGAGGAGAACAAGAGTTTGAAGCTGTCGTTAGCTACGTTGCATCATTCAGGTTTATATCTAAGCTGCTCTATTTATGAGGTAGATGTCAAAGGTACAAATACAGCAATCACTGTGTCCAAAATCCCCAGGGGGAAAGTAAACACAGCAGAGGAGAAAATAAAGAGAAGCCTTGGCAGCTACAGCAGTTCACCCCGAGACCTGCAAGAACTGTTACCGAAGTTCTGATTGCAGGTGGACAAGTGAAGGACACCAGCGTATCAGTAATTCATGAAATCATTGACACTTTTGTTTTTTTCTACTGAGACAATCAAAAAATAAGATATTTTTTTTAACAGGTTCAGTCCGTCACTTTTGTCGGGCAGGACACACATTCATTATTCTTACCGGTTTGTGAATTTTGGAGACTTCAGCAGAGCTCCACCTGGCTTCGACTTAAGCAGAGGTCTAATTAACCAGAATAGAAAACACCTGGCTGTGTGAGCTCAGCCTTTAGAATGACGAGAGCGTCCGACCTCATTAACACAACGTAGACAGGAAAATGTGCACAGCGTTCCTTCTTCGCAGCCACTTTTGCACATCTAGCCAATTATAGCAGTGCTGTAGTAATTAAGTGTTACGCATATTCTGTGACATTTAAGGCCTCATCTCCATCAGCGTAGCAACTTCTGAAAAAGTTGGCACAGTGTTGTAACTGGAAATGAGCTCTCGAGTGACCCACTGTTGCTGACTTGGCAAACACTTCAGTTTCGACCTTTTATGGCAAATTGGTGATAAAAAATAAATAATTACAATAAATAAATATTCAAGGTCCCATAGGAAGTCTTCACGATGAGTTTTATCAATTTCATTTTTATGATCATGTTTATCACGAGACTTTTTTAAAAAGAAAAATAGTACATTTTGATAATGTTGGTGTATAAACTGTTCTGCTTTGTATTAAATGACTTGTATATGCAATAAAAAATAGAAAAGATGCAGTTACAGGCAAAAGAAAACCATATTAAAAGGTACAAGCTGTTCAAAGTTTGTCTCAGCTTGTTTCAGAGAGAAACCGAATTCTTGTATTTGGACCCACAGGGTTTAAAGGCTCAAACGAGTGTGGTGTAAATGAGGTAGGTGAACATTATCACTAGAATAAAATCAATGTCTCTGATTATCGGTTCCAGGTAAATGCCAGACAGCAGTGCCATCTGTGGCGCTACAGAAGGTCTCGTATCATAAATAACATGACTGCAAACCCTGATTCATGGAAACACATTCCTCACCTGCTTCCTAAAATGTCTTGTAATAAATGCAGTGAAATGGTGTCACTTTCAGCGTGGAATTCTTATTTTAACGTGAAATGTTGTGTGATATTTTAAGGCTCTTCGCATTTCCAGGCTTGAATCCTGCTGACACGAGCTTTGGCCACGCCACAGTTCAGCAGTCTGAAGAAGGACAATGAGGACTGAAACATGAAGACCGACAGGACGAAGGTTGAGCTGCTAAATATCAGACGGCCGCAGGAGAGAAGAATCCAGACTTTGAAGAAAACAGATGAGACCTTTTATTACAAAGAGCAGCTGTGACATGAAGTTTCTGAACTCCTCCGACTTACCTGGACACCTGCTATATTTGCCCTTGAAGCATAAACCTGACTGAACATCACCTGAAGGGTCATCACACTGTCAGTGTAAAGCCATATGTTCATGTCTAAGCCATATATAGAGACATGTGGAGGTTGATAAATACCTGTCTGTGTTTCGCTTTGTTTCACTATCTCCAGACAAAGAATTGTCCAAATGTAGGAATCAGGGTCAGACGAAGTTGCTTGGGATGCAAGGTTCCAGTTTAAAAAGAAGGAACAATTACCTAATCTCACTGGATCATCTCATCATCAATCACATTTGCACATGGCTTTCTAAATTCTCCATAAAGTTTTCCCCTTGTTTGTGCTCAATGAGCCACAGTCTCATACATCACAGCTGGCAAGGTGACTGAGCTGCAGTCTGGGTCATGAATGATCGCACTGAATCAGCACACAAACCCTAAGATTTACAGGCAGAAGTGGAAATGAATGCATGCGCAACTTGCCCTATTTTTGGTGCACCTAGCTCCCCATGTTCGTTAAGGATTTATTGTAAACTAATTTGAATTCCTTACCTCCTCTTTATCTCCCCAGCTTTGCAGGCCAGAAAACCTAAAGAGAAACAGTGTAAATACCTGAACAAAGGTGGTCAAATATATTAGCAAGCTTTATCTTTGCTGCACAAACTGAACAGAAATCTGACTTGAGGGGTGGGGAAATAAGAAAAAGGAGAGAAAGTAAAACACACTGAAAAGGTTAAAATTGATTCTGGCATCAAGAAGTCCATTTAATCAACCTCTTTAAGCAATGCAACGGTGTTGTGCAGACTCCTTGTTCGATACAGCTCATTAATATTGTCCCAAAACTTTCCCCATTCATCACAGGCTTTGTACGAGTCAGATCCTCTGTAACAAAGCTCACCACTGTCTGCCTTAGCAGTGTGTGTGTGTGTGTGTGTGTGTGTGTGTGGCAGTCTGGCATTTGCCCTCACTGGAAAGAGCAAGTCCATATTTCATCACCACCCTGCTACTGTCCAGCAGATGGACAGACATTTAAACCCGCCTGTGGTCCCCCGTGTGGGTTCTTTTGTAGAGCCTGGGGAGGGGGCATCAGGGCCAGTCATTGATAAGTTGGTTTTTATGCGAGTGTCACAGATGCTGACTGTGAAAAGATTAGCTCAACAGTGAGGCTCAGAATCAGGAAACTAATAGGATGAATAAATAAATGTGACTTTCTCTGTCTGTGTGTGTGTGTGTGTGTGTGTGTGTGTGTGCATGTGCGCGTGCTAGAAACAGAAAGTTTGTACATTCGCAGCTGACTCATGAATAAAGATTTGCTCGGAGTGCAGCAGCTGCTGTTCACATGCTCTGTTGTCAGATTGGTTTGTGGCTGTCTCTAATTATAATCCATTTGAACACCACTGCTTACATTTCAATTGGGTATCATTTGATCAAAGAGCTGCGTTGGGGAGACAAAAGCAATACTCGCTGTCTTTTATGAAAGCATTTTCTTTGAATGCATGATTCCTCGTCCTACCGTCTAAACCATTTAAAATAACAAAAACATACAGACAGCACACCACTGAAAACGAGAAATGATTATGGCTTATTCCTGCTTACAGGAGAGGTGTGACTGTGAGTCATGATAAAAAGGAAGGGAGATGGAATTTTTCAAGGTTCTACTGGAGAACCGAAAGAAGAATACATGGAAAAAACAAAAAGATATGAAAAAAATGTTGATCCCCATGACAATAACATCAAAGAAAGATAAAAGAAAACACATAAACAATTTATTTTTTTTAACAAGTCTTTCCGGTACAGTTTAATATTGTGTAAGTCATTTTTGGTGAATGCTAGCAAGTTTCCTTAAGCCTTAGTGAAACAAGGTAACTTGCAGTTCAAGTTAATGGCTTAGTGGCTTTATAAACTCACAAAATATTTTCACTGGATTGCTGAGCCTGAAAACAAAATTCCACTTTCCCTACCTTCCAACCCCATCTATAGGCATGAATTTGTGTAAAACATGAGATTTCAAATACAAGCAGGCTCTGTAGGTATTGGGGAACCATGTCCCATCACAACTGCTCTTCTACACAGTAAACAACAGCTTACCCAACTAGGCTTTTTCCGAATGTGAACCCTGGAGAGATCCATGTTCACAACCAGCCTCCCATCAGTGGGTAGACATACTATGGAAAGATCGTGATTTTGGTAGAGTTAAGTTTTAAGTCACTCTGGACTACTTCTGAAGCAAAACAACCTACAATCTTTCCCAAAATTCAACCAAGTGCTGTGAGTCCTGAACATAACCACAAAAACACTGAGTCGTGCTGTAGTCATTACAAGAGGATGTTGGGAGGATGTTTCTCCGTCTGGATTGGGGGCTAGTCGCTGCCCAAAGCGACGGCGTATCTTGGGACCTTGTTCCCGAGTGATGGGAAAATGGAGCATGAGATTGACAGATGGATTTATACACTGGCAGCAGTCGTGGTGAGGAGGGAGCTGAGCCGGAAGTGGCAGAAATTAGCTTGCTATGTAGGGTGGCTGGATTTAGCACTCGAGTACGGATGAGGAACTTGGACCCAGAGGGAGTTCAGAGGAAAGTTATTGCCCCTTTGAGTCAAAAGAAGCCAGCTGAGGAGGTTTTGGCTTTGATTAGGATGCCTCTTGGGCACCCCCCAACTGGGAGTAGACCCTGGGGTAGATCCAGAACTTGCTAAAAGGATTGCATATCTCATTGGCCTCGGATCCTACTGGAGGAGCCGCAAAACATTACTGTGGAGAGGACGTCTGGATGGTCCCGCTCCCGCTGAAACCCGACACTGGATGAAGGGACAAAAATGGATGGTGACTTGATGGAAAAACACACATTCTGAGTCACTTGCCAAATAGCAGCTTGCTGGGGTTTTTTTGTGCCAGTGATAACCATTGGGTAATTTCCACCAATTCAGAACAAGTTCCTTTTGGTTTGCAATCCTGCACTTAAACTGTTCTGCAGGTGTCCATCAAAACAAAAAGCTTCCACGGTTTTGGAAATGCAGTAAGTGGTGCCCTTAAATATGGGACTCAGCATTGAGCCAACACAAACCACACACCCACTGGGCTACAACAGGATATGTGTCTGTTTGACCTTTGACATGAAGTCTGACGTTGAGACCTCTGAAAGGGCATATTTTAACCCAAGCCATGATCATTTCCTAAACCTAACTGCATTTTGGTGCCTAAACCAAAACACTGATTGTAAATGAGAGGTCTAAAATGATAATAAAATGAAATAAGAGCCCCACATAGGACTCAGACCTGAAAATTTAGACCTCTGCCACCATCACCCACCCCTCACCTCTGAATGTGGATTTTTGTTGCTATTTCTGTAAACACTGTGGTTTTCAAGCATAGGTGAGGCAAAATATGACCCTGACACGTTATTTTGTAGTGGACGAGTCGGTCTACACACTTTGTTGCGATACAGGATTCATCATGGAGGAGTTTACAGATCAAAACCAGGTCAGTATAGGAGTCAGTAGGTAGTCTGGATATCTGATGATGCTTGCTTAACACCTCAATGTGGGGTTAGGGTTCGAAATGGGAGGAGACTACAGAATGTGGTAGAGAGACTGTAGGTCCCATTTGGCCTTTTAACACAATATAAGAAGATAAATGTATGAACTTCAATCCTTAGCCTGCTGCCACAAACCTGGATAGGAAGTGGGAAATTGACGGATTCAGGTTTTCACTTCCTCTTCAGAACGTTTTAGTGTCGGCTGAGGAGGTAGCTACAACCTTAACAATCCATATGTCAGTTATTCAAACAATTTGTGACAGTAACACTGCTTTGATCCAAAGCATTTATTTGCTGTATCTGTATCATTGTCTTTAGATATAGCGTAAGCTTTGTGGAATCACCAAAATCATCCAGTGTAAAATTGATAACAATTTGCATTCATCTCGAGAAGCTCATTCCCATCAGAAAAAAAAAAGTTAATACGTTCTTGGCAACCATCCTTCCAATCATTAGACAGAGCAAAAACAAACTGTTATTGATCAAAAGAGCTCATTTTGCAGCTGTTATTGGGCAAGAAAAGTTTCTGCTCCCCTCATCATTGAAGGTAGTTTGTATCGTCTTGCCAACTTGGGTTATCTTTAATTTAAATGGAAATGAGACACTGGTCCTTATAGATCGAGGATCAGGTGCCTGATCAGTGCTTGATCAGCCTCTCCTCTCATTTGGTATGCCTGTGTGTGTGCTTTTGAACTGCTGTCTTTGTGAGATTTAGACCTTGAGTGTGGGGACATGCGTGGAAAGTGAGGACATTTTGGTCATTCCTCTCGTCTCCAAGAGCTGTTTGATGGCTACCACTCGATTTTAGGGTTGGATTTAAAATTTGCTCGAGGTTCAAGTTTGTTTAAAGGTTGGAGTGAGGTGTGTTGTGTGTGTGTGTGTTGCATTTTTAGGTGAATATATATAGTCTCTGAGAGCAAGGTCAGACACCACGTAATCTATTACATTAAAAAAGTTAGGTTTGGACACAGTTTCTAAGAGAAAAATCAATAAAGAGATCAATGAAAAGACCACAGAAAATAAAGTATTACATTTGCATCAGGAAGATGTATTTTATGATCCATGTTTGCCACAAAAACGAAGCGTTTCATCTGAAAATGGAAAGTGGAGACAAAGGGAGAGCGTAGTTGTCAGTCCATATGTTATTCAGAACGTGATCCAGTTTTGCATGTAGCGGTTATGGTCAGTCGTAGATTCAGTCTCCAGGGAATGAATGTAAGTCATTGCAATGTTTGTTTAAGTGGGAGCAAAACATTTTTCACTGGTCAAAAATTGCAAAGTGTGTGCAGGTGTGTGGGTGTGGCTCTAGGCCTTGGTGCATCCATGTGTGAAGAGTTATGGAAGTGACTGTATTTACTTCTGCCTGCATCACTAACTGCTTCCATATATCAGTGGCAATGTCTCCGGTCATCTCCCATTTTCTCCTCTACTCTCCTCTACCACCTGATCCCCTAACTAAAAATAAGATAAACCAAATCACGCTCCGATAAAGCCATTCCGCCCCCCACCTACACGTCTCAAAGCTCAAGATGTATGTGTGCAACAGTCATTCACATGTTCTTAAACTATTTTACAGGATGAACATATTCTTTCCTCCCTGCATTTTAGGAAGAAATGTGATGTTTTCTTGTGGCGGTGTGTCACCGCTAGTAACAGATTGTAGTACATCTGTTCATGAGAACACTCCCCTTTTCTCCCAGGTGGAGCTAGAGGTATAATAAACACAGATGGAGTTTTCCTGCCACAGGGAGCACCTGGAGAGAAACATGGTGGCTCTGAAGAGGAACATGATGAAAAACAAGTTATTGAGACTCACAGAATGTCAACCTCTAGGCGGTTAGGCACTGTGCAGGAAACAGTGAAAAGATCCTCTTCTAAGTCCATTTCTACTGGTTTTTATGGTACAGGTTGTCCTCGTGAGTCAGTTTCATCATCGAAACATTAGGTGTACATGCCCTCTACGTATAAGAGTTAAGAAGTATCTAGGTTCCACTCTGTAAGCAAATCAACAGGGACATGCAACAAGGCCTGGACTTCTACATGGTATTATTCACAGATCAGCTACAACATTAAGACCATCTGCCTAATATTGTGTAGGTCCCCCACGTGCTGCAGAAACAGCTCTGACTCATCGAGCCATGGACATTGGACCTCTGGGGATGTCCTTGGGTGTTGGTTCCTTTTGGGTCCTGTAGGCAGGACTTCCATGAACCAGGCTAATTTCAGCACATCCCAAAGGTGTTGCATAGGATTGGTATCTGGGAAGTTTGGAGGCCTGCGCAATGCTTTGGGCTCTTGGCTATGTTCACAGATCATTCCTAAGCAGTCTTTATTGTTTGACAGGAAACACAGTCCTGCTGGAGATGTGTGCTGGGTCTGGATCAATGTGTAGGGGGGTGGTACGTGGCAAAGGAACATCCACATGAATGCCAGGAGCCAAGGTTTCCCAGCAGAACGTCGTACTGTAACACCTGTGTATTGTCTGTAAAAAGAACTTCATAGTAAATAAAAATGAGTGATTTCTCACTAAATGACAAGCTCTGAATAACAATTACCAGATTCCTTCAAAACAGTATTGCAGCAATCAGAGAAACATGCTATAATCAATATAATGTGCTGAAGTGCTGTTGGGCGTGTGAGAGGCCTTTTAACAAAAATTTGACCTTTTAGCAATTTAATTTTACTTTGAATAAAATATACTGCTGTGAGAACACATCAGTAACTTTTTGTTTCCTACTGGTGTTTCAGCTTCCCCCTGGAGCCATTTGATGGCAACCACTTAAAATTCAGCCATTGTTGATACTTAGTTTACTGCAGTAGGGGGGCACATAATGCAACCGGGAAAAAAAATATTAATCAAAATCAGCAAAACAAACAAGAACGGCTAATGTAACCAAATGATAGACTGTCTTTGTTTTTGTCAGTCACCCCCCACCACAGTCCCTTTACCTCCCCGAGCGAGTGTGTTAGCTGGATCGACAATGGCACAGTACTGTGTCAGAGCGAGGCTACAAAGAATTAATGCATCAGCCAGCAGCAGCAGCAGCAAAACACAAGCTCATCTACATCAAGACGTCTTTTTGAACAGCACGTTTCAAAAAATAGTTATGGTTTACTTCAACTTGCCGGAGACTCTGCAGGTTTTAAACTGACAAATAACCGTCAAGTGACTGTGCTGCTAAATCCAAGGAGGAAGCTGTAATTCAAAGCTTCCTCTAAAACCAGACATCCAGTATCTACATATGGTAAAAAAAAAAAGACAGACAGTTAACTGTTCACCTTGACAGAAAATGTGTTACCAAACAGCCACAGATGTTCAGATACCTGATAGTTTTTAACAAATATTAAGTGTCATGAACTGGGAAATGCTGTCCTTACATGTCATTTACTTTACATTTTACCAGTCGACATTATGAACGAAATCTAAGATTGGGACTAGCAACGGCAATAAGGAGATTCAAATTAAATTATTGTATGTACAGTTGATATTAAATTCTGTTTCTGGTCTTTGATGAAATTCCTAAAAAGTTACATATTTACATTTTTTAAAAACAAAAATAATCCCTTAATGCCTTAAAATTCCTTGGATTTAACTCTACATCGTTCCATGCAGTCGTCACCTCTCACCAAACACCCACTCGCTGCAGCTGGAGCACACCAGCTCACCAGCAACTCTGCTCAAACTCTGTAAAGCTACTCAGTGTGATTGCATTTCTAATATCGAAGCAGCTGAGGATCTTGATTGAGAAGAAAAATAATGATACATAAAGCCCCACCTTGCAAGTTAACGTGATTGGATCCATAAGTTTGTTATGTGTGAAAACGTGAAAGTTTGAATCTGTGTTTTTCATCGATACGCTGTCGTTTCAAGAAAGAAACGCTCAGTCATTGCACTGGCTGCTTATTTCACTCGTTATGTGTCTTCGTGCATATACATGAAAAAACACCATATGAACATATAAAGATGGTAAAAACTAGACTTTCACTTTCACTTTAGCACATCACAGCACACTGTGTTCATATAGTGTGAGCACAAGTGGCGGTGAGGATGACTGTGCCTTGCTCTTCTCGCTTTCAATTTTGGAATTAAACACCTCTAAATCTAACCGTCGAAGGGATTTTTTCTTTTTTTTTCCACTGGAGCTATAAAATGTTATTTTTGCATTAGCCCAATTATGGTGCATCACGAGGCCACAGAGGACTAAATGGATGTGAGGTACTCTTGGCACAGTCAAAAAAAAACAGTCAATAATGGCCTTTGTGTCAGAGATGCTATGATCAATGTGTTATGTCGCAGGTAGATTATTTATTAGAAGCACCGATTGACTGAGGCGGCATTTTTGTCTAAGCAGTTGAAATGCTTTGCACGCTGAGCTGAATTAGTGTTCAGACATTATGTGATGTACAAATAAGAAGGTAATGGAGTTCTTGCATCCAGCTCCACTCCCACATTCACACTCTCACATTCTCTCTCACATTGACAATATTGTATCCATCCCACACAACTACACTAATCAGCTCCTGTGGCTTTGGTCTATAAATAAAACTTCTCTGTCTGCACATGCCATTCTGTGGTAGCACCACAATAAGTAACTGTGAATGAAGTACTTGATCTAATTTTGGATCGTGGCCCTGAAGAGGATGAAAATATCGAACCTGAAGAAGAAGGGCTGGAAGGCTGTGCTGCGAGAAGGAAACCTGCTGAAAGGCTGAACATGATCCAGACTCTGAATAATCAACAGATGAGGAGGCCTGAGTTGATAAAATGCCGTAATGCTATGTGATGTGAATGAATGCATGCTGTTCACCACCATGCTTATTTTCCTGTCTCTTTGGCAGTTTTGTTGAGGTATGAAGTGCTCATTTACGATATATTTGGGGGGGGAAAAATTGCTTATCATATTTCTAAAAAATGCCCTAATTTGCATGAATTTCCAGAACAGCTTTTGGAGCCGTGGATAAAGCCAGCCTCAGAATTTTGGTTAATTTTGTTGAGATAATAGTGTCAAAGGTTTTGAGAAATTGGATTTTGGATATCTCTTTTTAATACTCTGTAAATCAGAAAATGTTGTCACCAACAGTCAAAAAAAAAATCAATTTTCACCAAGATTTTAGGAAAAAAATGTTCTAAATATCAGGCTGTGAATGATAGATTTAGCCTTTAGAATATAGATGGAAATAAAACTGGAAAATTTGGTTCAGTCGTAGTAAAGATTTCTGGCTCAGATTGTGAGAAAACAGGATTTAAAGACATGCTTCAGATCCAAAGAGACAAACTGTAGTGAAACAAACATTTGTATTGTTGCCTGTGTGTCGCCTTAAACGGTACATTATAGTAGAACTAAAGCTGAACCTGAACATAAGAGCTGGGCACAAGCTAAACACATCAGAACGATTAACTCACAAAGACGAACTACATCACAAATATCACAAATAAAGTATTAAATACATGTTGTGTTGTTTGTTTTTAAGCGCTGTGTTCCATGACAATCTGGCAAACATCTGTTGATGACGACAATGTGATCAGAGGAGGAGCTTACTTACTTTCGGTCTCCAAAATAGCATCACTATAAGTGATAAATAACATAAAGGTCACTACATGTAATGACTATTTTTAATCAATTAAGATGCTGTTATTGTTGCTTCAATCTGGTCATGATGGCAGTTGTGACATGAATATGAACACATGAAGAAGCAGGAGTTAAGATAACGCAATAATACCATTTGATCTGTGCAGGTCAAAACCAAGCACACTGTCCACACACATGACTTTTTATATAGATGTGAATGTGTTTAGTCTTGTGATAGATAGACAGTAAAGTGTTTGGGGGGGATTATATCATGTCTGACAAGAACTAGAAACTGGATGGAAGGAAAAATTACTTTTACCTCAGGGTGTCAGTCAAACTAGTCTTTTGAGTTGCTCTGGACAATATTGTGCTGTGATGAAACCAGAAGTTTGTATATACTGTATAAAAAGACATAAAACCTTTTTTTTTCTCACTGTCTGACATTATTTCTCATTATTCTGGCGTTTAGCAAATAGAAATGATTTTGGTAATCCTAACTGACCTAAAACAGGAAAAGTTTAGTCTGATTTAATGTCAGCTAGTAAGAAAATCTATCTATCTATCTATCTATCTATCTATCTATCTATCTATCTATCTATCTATCTATCTAATATTTCAGTATAGGAGGGCACACATGCCACAGATAAAGTTGCCCAAACTGTTTTTTAAAGTGCTGAAGTCCATGACAACCAGAGAAACATCTACTGATGAAGGCAGTGAGTGAGAGAGGAGCTGCTGAATGTGATGACACTGTGTTCCTCTAAGTGATGTGTGGCAGAAAAACTTTAAGGTCACCGCATGTTCTGACCTCGTGGTTAATCGATTGTGTCTGTATCAATATTATATCAATCTGTTATTAATGACTGCGGTTGTTATTGATCACCCTTATTGATCAGCTGAGACATTGGAGTGGACGGGTTAAACCACTGCTGCTCTGTCATACTAACCACCTTCAGCTCTGATGTCCCGGAGAGGCTTTCATTTATCAGTGTGTGTGTGTGTGTGTGTGTGTGTGTGTGTCAGTCAGGTGCTGGGCTCCCCACGGAGACCCGGGGCGGTGCGGAGGTCGCTTCGCCGCCTCTCTGTCCCCTCCCATCGGCGTCCCCTGCCGCCGTGCGCGGCCACACCTGCATTAAACGGGGGAAGTCCGTCCGGCGGAGCGGCTCAAAGAGCGGAGGAGCTGCGCAGAGAGCGGAGGCTGCAGGAGAAGCTCACCGCTCTGGTGATCCAAAACAGAGAGGGGGGAAGCTGAAGGTATGAAGCGACTGGCTGGCTGAGAGACTTTGCGATCGTGGACACAAGCTGGTATTAGGACCGCAGACAGCAGCTCGGTGCGGAACCACAGACATCCAGGGCGAGCGGCGGAGCGCACAGGTAAGACTGGCTGCTGATAAACAAGATCCAGAGACAGGAGTTGCTCCATTACAACTTTTTAACCAAATATCTGCTATATGTAAACACTTTAAAGTGCTAAATCATTCACGTTGTCTTATTCCCACATGAAAACAGCACCAATATAGGCACTGAATGATTACAAATAAAGAAATAATAGCTGTTACAATGCCATTTAAAAATATATATATATGATTATTAAATGCTCCATCTTTTGATACACCTCTTGTCTTATTTCTTTTACCTCCATCTTTTTATCTTTAAACAGCAACAAAGTGTTTATTTCTTAAACAGGAACCTGTCACACTCCTATGATCCAAGCCACCCAAAGTGCTGAAATGAAAAGCAGCCTCGGTCGTTTGTACTGGAAAGCTGCAGACACAATAAATATTAATAGATTTTCCAAACACAAAAGTCATAATTTGTTCACTAAGCACATGCTGTGTAACGCCCTAACGTGTGACTGAATGCAAAGTAATATCAGAGACTGGATTCAGATGCATTACCATCACATTAAGACATGTATTTGCTATGAATTTCTCTTCTAAGAGAAAATGAATGTCTATTAATTGTGGTAATCTGGGTTTTGGTGCCACTTTTTTTCCCCCCCACAGAAGCAGCATTATTTGTTTTCGTGAAACAATGTTTTCTCTATTTTGCCACCATTTAAAACAAGGAAGTGAAACATGTTGACTTTGTATCACACCCTAACCTTTGCACCAGCGGGATGTCCCGCAGCCGCTGACTGCAAAATACAACCTCAGATATTCTGTAGATCATCTATTCATAGGGCTGCTGTCATATACTCAGGGATTTGCTGCAATGTGGAAAATCCATAAAACACATACAAAGGAAGTGTTGTTGGAGCTGTATTCAAGTTATTGCCATTGGAACAGATCAATACGCTGTCCAGGCATGACCCCCTGTGCAGCTTTGCTCGTATGGATCTGCTAGAACTATAATCTGAAGACCAGAGATGAATCATGACAGGGCATCTGAAGCAGCCTGCATGCTGTCGCTCTCGCTATACCAAAAACACTTAAAGGATCTTGTAAGATGAGGTCTTACACTTAAAAACAAGTCAGGCTGAAAACAGCATGTGATAGACCTCGTTAGGAAAGAGCCTGAAGTCAACACAGAGCGCAGGAGGAAAGAACAGGAAGAGAAAAACAAAGTGAGCCAGTGATTGAATCTGTGGATGACCGTGCAGGCTGGCGGAGTTATGGGAGCTTTGTATAGGTGTGTGTGTGTGTGTGTGGAGAAAAACAAAGTGAGCCAGTGATTGAATCTGTGGATGACCGTGCAGGCTGGCGGAGTTATGGGAGCTTTGTATAGGTGTGTGTGTGTGTGTGTGTGTGTGAGTGAGTGTGTGTGTGACATGGACACACAGTGGAGAAGAGAGTAGGCCGGAATCTTAAATATCCTCGACAGGCATTTTTTTTTTGTTTGTTTTGTCTTTTTCAGAGTCAGCAGATGCACACAGTCAGACATGTCGCGTGTCGTCAATAGCGGCTGTAATGGTCACATCCTCCTCCGTCCCTTGGCGTAATACACACCCACCAATAAGCATAATCAATTCAGCTCAATATGGGGGGAGTTGGTGAAAGATTACATTTCCTGTTTGTGCTCAGGAAAAAGTGTTTTTTTTTTTTTTTTGTACTCATCTCAAATCATAACTTTAAGCTGCTTTATACAAGATTTTTCATTACAGGGCCCGCAGGCCACCGCCACACACTGATGTGAGGTTATATTGTGCTATGACTATTTGCTAGGCAAGCAGCACAGCCTCCAGGAAGTTAAATAGGATAATAATGCAATACATAGCAACCTGAAAAAGCCTTTCCTTTTTTTTTCTTTTTTGGGTTTACATGTTTCAACAAAGAAGAAATGATGTGCTAATCAGTACATTTTACTAAAGCATTTGTATGCAGTTGTTTTTCTTTAAGATAAAATAGCTGGTTCTAGCTTTATAAATATGAGCGTGTCCGTCTTTTATTCACACAGTCTATATTCTCCTTTAAGGTATCACCAAAATTATCCTGAACAGGGTATGAATGTCTGTTGTCCACCAAAATCTCAAGGCAATCGATTCAATAGTTGTTTTCATAGTTGTTTCTATAGACTGCATGGATCAGATGGGCGAAGTCTAAACAGTGAAGCCAATGAAGAAAAAATCCTTTAACCTGCATTCTTTCTAACAGCCAGCAGGGGGCAACTTCTCTGGTTGCAAAAATAAGTCTAATGTATAGAAGTCTACAAGAAAATGACCTCACTTCTGACTTTATTTAGCACCTCAGTAAACATGGTCCTAATGACTTTATGGTTCCAATCACTAGTTTCAGGTCTCCTTCAACACAGCGTTGTGTTCATTTTGTAATTTACGGTCCTATTAGAGTGAATCAGACGATAAAGCAGGGGGTGTTTTATTGTGTGGCTACCTTGTTGTTGACAAGTCGCTTATGTATGGGCGTACTGTCCTCTAGTTCTAATCAAGATGCAAAGGGCAAATTCCAAAGTCATGCCTTCAAAACAGTAGTCCACAAACCAGTGGGTGACATCACGGCGGCCACATCCATCTGTGGACATTTCACATGAAGCCCCCAAACCTCGCTACAGGATCGTCATCATCAGTAGGTTTTGTCCTCATGAATGTCTACAACATTTCAAGACTCAAAAGCTAAGATAAAAGATAAAAAAAAAGAGAAGCTGCTGCTGCAGTATTGAGACATCAGTTGAGTTGCTCAACAAACGACACAGACAGCCAGACACAGAGCCAGCCATCCCATTCATTACAATCATTATCACCAGACAGCCGATATCAAATTAGAATATGCTGAGTATCACCTCTAAACCCACAAGAGGAGGGGAGCAGGGTTAAAAAAACAAAGACAAGAGGAAAAAAGAAAAGGTAGCCTCTTTCCCGTCGTCAGCAGGAGTGAAGCAGAAGGAGACCAGCATGTTAATTGGTGATTTGATTAGCGTTTTAATATTGCAGCTGTGCACAACAAGGGAACGCAAACGGCCAGCGAGAGGTTTTTCCTTTTTTTTCCCCCCTTTTTTTTAATCAACACTAACTTCTCAACTTCAGGGACCAACAGGGTTATTACACAGCTCAGTCATTATGCATGCCATTCAGATAATATCCTCCAACTTTCCAAAAAAACAAAAAAAGAAGAGGGTGTTTCTGCTCTCTTCTTTGCTAATGGAGACGGAAGCAGAAATATTCAAGCCATTCTGAAATGCACTCAGCATTTAAGATCCCCATTTGGCTCCCGTTGTACACAAGTGGCTGAATGGAGTCCACAGCCTGTGTAGAGCTGAACCAGCCTGAGCCGGGCTACATTTTTGTCAACAGCAGTGTGCACCACCACTGAGAGGAGGAAGCTCTATTTAAAAAGAGGGAAATGCCATATGCCATATTAGATAACAAATTTGGCCTTTTTTTTTGCAAATGTGTTTGGAATATCTGGGCCGTCATTGTTAACACGTGTTTGCGCTGGGGATTAACAATGCTCACGTATTTCTACTGCGGCTGATGAATAGATGCATTTTTAATGCTGGAAATGATGGGAAGGAAATACGAGACGGAGCGAGGAGGGTGATGACACCGGAGTTTTGCGGAGAAAGCAATGTACACACCGCAGCATGAAAGCAGGTGCAGGGTGCTGTGTATATGTATGCATTATGCCACAGGGGCTTTGAGTCAGGCAGCCTTTTACCTGGATCCAGAGGGGGATCTGTGGCAAAGACGAGTAATCCCCCCCACCCCAACACACACANCACCCCAACACACACACACACACACCTACACACACACACACACACACACACACACACACACCCTCTCCCTCTCTGCAACACCAAAACACCAGAGCAGACAGCAGACAGAAGAGATAAGAAGTAGCCACATAAAAGAGCTCAGGTGGTGAGACAGAGAAGGAGATGAGCAAGGTGGAAGAAAAGGAGGAGAGGCATGTAAAGCTGGGGAGATAAGGAGAGGTGGGAGGGGAAACAGATGGAGATGAGAGTGTTTGTGTGTGGAGAAGGTGTCACGAGGGGGGGGGAGGGGGAGGTCTTGGCTGGTCGTGGTGGTCAGGGTGATATTGTGCCATAAGCTGAGAAATTAGCTCGCTTCGGGAAGGGAGAAATTAAACCACCTGAGAGGGCCAACCGAAAGGGGAAGGATGTGTTTGTAGTCTGCAATATCAATAACCCTTAAGAATGAGGGTCTACAGCCACACTAGCAGCTCAGTGAGGCTGTTAAATGCAACGTTAGGTTGCTAAGATACTGACATTGGTAAATGTAATGTTTACCCTATTAACTAATTTGTACCAAAGTGCAGCTGGGGCTGACGGGAGCGTCATTAATTTACAGGTATTTGGCGATAAACCAAAGTAAACATAGTGCTGGATAAAAATGTAACTCCTCGGGGGGTGTGTATATGCATGAACCAATGTTACAGCAATCTATCCAATACTTGTTGAGACTTTTCACTGGAAAACCAAAAAGTTCCACCCAGTTACGAGGTGTGTCAGAAAAGTTACAGGACTGGTGTCACAAAACATATATTTTAAACCCGAACGCCCTTCACACGATTAACCAGCACGTCTACAAAGAGATCTGCGCCGTTTGCTTCGTTTAGTGCGCGAGAAGAGGCGAGAGTTGTGGCAGGACAAGTCGTGGCTGCTTCACCATGACAACGCACCATGTCCTGAGCATCCCACAGTTCCTGGCTGAGAAGAACATCACCATGCTGGAGCAACCGCCCTACTCATCCGTCCTTGATTTTTTTACTCTTCCCCAAGCTCAAGGGAGTCATCAAGAGGACCTGTGTTAAAGACGTGGACGACATCAAGATGGCTGTGACGATGGAGCTGCGGAGGGTCCCGGAAGAATCCTTCCAGGAGTGCATGGTGGCGTGGCAGAGAGGGCTGGGAAAGTGTGTTAGACTCCAGGGGGATTACTTGGATGGGGAAAAGTTGTAGTTTGTAGTTTGGATTTGAAATATATCTTTCATGACACCAGTCCTGAAACTTTTTTGACACACCTCATATAGTGTCAAAACATAAACGTCTTCACCAAATTTTAACGGCAGTCCATCCAGAAGCAGATTTACCTCAGTCTGAACCAAAGATGGCAGCAACGTTGTCGTCTCTAGAGCTACATCACCTGTGTAGCTAAAAAAGATATCACTAGTTTGTGAGAAAAATGTCCATGGCTGCAACTTCTAAATGACTCCAGTGGAGGGGCTCATCTGTGCATCCCCTCCCTTCCTAATGTGGAAGTGGCTCATTTTAATTAAGCTTCTAAATAAGGACGATAATCGCACATCTCGACTTCAGGCGTCTTTGAGATTTGAACTAAATGCGCTTTTGGTGAAGACATAAGCTGAAATTCACCGGCAGAGCGGGGGAGGAATAAACATGTAAGCCCTGCTAAGGTGAGCCATAGGGGCGAGGTTGCAGTACAGTTTGTGCAGCTGATCTGAAAGTCTTTTCTCTCTGTCTTTCTGTCTTAGGTTTTCCCTTGTGATCCCTGACAGAGCGAGGACAGTGACACTGACTCGGCCATTGTCTCCTCTCAGTTTCCGGCCAGAGTGAGGCTCCCTGAGTGCCTCGGCTGTCCATTGTGACTAGAGAAGAAAGAAAGATCCAGCTTGTCTGCATAAAGACCTATTCAGCATCATTTCTCTTTGCCGGCTACATTTGCTACACCGAGAAGAAGACTGGTGAAATCTCAGCACTATCCTTAGCTGCGAGCCTTTCCCTCCATCCTCAACCCCTTCTCTTCCCATCCCCTAATCCCTATCCCACATCCCTGAGCCCCTTCCCAGTTCCCAGCCCCAGCCCCAGCCTCAGCCTCAACGTCTGCCCCGTTCCCAGATGACAGCTCGGAAACATCCGTTACCCTCCCACTCCACACGAGCCTTCTTTCCTCTCCCTCCAGCCCCCGTGGCGCTTGGCACCGATGCCCATCACATAGACAGATGGAGCCAACCCTGACCCCTCTCCTCGCCCGTGGGGACGCCAAGAGAATCAACGCCTGACTAGAGGAGAGGGGGCGGGTGTTAGTGCGAAGGGGGAGACAGGAAGGAGAGTACTGCTTTGTCACTACGGCAACACATCGCCCGAACTCCCATGGACTCCCCTTCAGCCCGACCCGAGGCACTCGCATAAAAACGCACACAGCAGGAAATTCAGCAACGGGAGCAGAAGGACCTCATGTTTTTTTTTCCCCTCCTTAAGTTGTGCCTGACATATTTCTGCTTTGATCATTTGGCAGAGATATCTTGTTTCGTTATTTGTTTGGAGCCAAGATGTGAACACTGACAAAATTCTGAATATTTGAAGGAATCTGGAAACCACAAATGCTGAAGGAAAGCCTCAGTCTGAAGCAGTGCTGAGGTGTCATTCTGAGCCCTGCGCTTCTTTTCCCCCTGTAGCCTCTGAGATCCAAATGAATTAATAACAGCTGCAATTGGCTGGCAAAAACAATACCTTTTTTTTACTTTGAACTCCAAGCAGTTCACTTTTTTCATTGGGTTTTGCCATCCGAATAAAGCGGAAGAAGACGTTTTTTTTTTCTCTGACAGCGATAAGGAAGTACATGTCAGACTCCAGTCAGAGCTCTCTTGGATGTACATGGATGACTTTGTCTGCCACAAGCTGCAACATCCGGCATCACACTTTTGCTAAACATCCACTTTGTGTTGGAGCATTTGCTGTTTCATTCTCCTGACTAAACATCCCACCTGAGGCCCTGCATTTTTTACAACGAGCAAGATTTTTGCCAACTCCTCTTCCCTTGGATGTTGTTGTTGCTGTCTTCAAACCTCCAGTGCTGATCGACAGTCTGATTAGCATATAATGCCAGACAACCAATTTTAACAGAACCACGCATCAACAATAAAATGAAGCACTAATGGCCGGTGAAATGAATTCAGCTGGCCAACATAACAGAGGGGGGAATACCGGAGTCCCAAAGCTTCCCAGGTAATTGGAGTGCAGTATACTGTTTTTTACTCTCAAGCACAGCTCCTCTGGTGACCTTGCAGGCTGAAAACTTAGAGCAGGCAGACGCAGCGAAAGAGACAGAGAATGATACTCTCTGTCCGAGGTTTACAATTACAGCGTCTTTGGGATTTTTCATCATTACTTTTTGGTGCATTAGCATAACAGAGAACGTTTGGACTGTTAGTGTCAGCCTGTCTTTAGTCATCTCAGTTTTTACTGCAGGGCTGAGCGTCCACGACACACTTATTATTCCTGTCACTTAAAAAGAAAGCCATTTAGGATTTTCTTCAGACATTGTGTCTTCAAATAAATTGTGATAATGATCACAAGTGCAGCTTTCTATAGCTTCTGTGAGGTACCTCAGACAGTGAAATATGCTGATATAATCATCCATTTTTGATGAGTAAGTTAACAGCTAGATTCATAGTTCATAGCACAAGTCGGGATCGCCAATCTAAATGAAGGGATTAATGGGATTGTCAGGAACGCTGTTTGTTTTTACAGCCAGATACAGTAGTACATCTGATCTATATTTTATGAATATGCCAGGTATTGTGGGAGTGTGAAAATTCACAGCTAAGGTGTGAAGATTCATCGTAAGACATAATGTACTGAAGGTTTCCGTGTAAACCACTGAAATGTTTCATTCCCAGCTAAGGATGTCTTTAGATAACGAGCGATTGAGTTAATTTTTTTGGGATTTCAGACTGTGTGAGATGGCTCTTCTTGGTCACATCTGTATCAGAGAGTATCAGGTTTGAAAACTCTCAGAGTGACAAATCAAGATTCTACTCAGGCGTCTCTTAGGGCTGCACGATATAAACCAGTTTTTGCTGCTTGATACAAAAAGAAAATTAGCACAGTTCACATTTTCAAAAACTAAACTTCAAGAGAAGTCTGATCTTAGTTCTTAGATTTTTTTTTACCCCGTTATTAGTAGATTTGGTTGACATGCAGGCTTCAGATGGGTAAATAAGTAAGGAACAGGAAAGAAACACTGAATATAAGGATTTGGTTGCCATAAAGGAACATGTTCTGACATGTGAAATGCTCTGCTGATTGCTCAGAACAGTCTGTGTAGATAAAATTACTCAGTTTCAAGAGGGTAAAGCGCTATTTAAAGTAATTTCTAATCATACACTTGTTTGAGCTGTTATGCTGCAGTAACTGAGTGGAGACCAGAGGCTTCTCTGTACACAGCTGGTTTTATTTTGATGCAAACATTTGTACATCAGCAGGAATGCAGCACATTATGCAAGTGAAAACCAATGCTCTGCTTATTTTGGTCTTTAAATGATGGCATTTTTGTTAATGAATTATTGTGAAAAGTAATTGTGATCTCAATGGCAATCAAAATAACTGATTATCATCTTGTAATTTTAAAATTTCAGCTACAAAACAGTTGATACTGACCAACAACCGGTATGTTGACAGCAGTGTTTTGCAATTATTGGTACCACAAGAGTCAACACAACTAATTTAATCAGCACCACAAAGCTCTGCATGATGAGAGCAAAGTCATCCTAAGCAAAACAATAAAAGCATTTTGGATGAGCTTTGTTACACCATATGGAAAAACAGTCGCACTACAAAAATGTCAGTAAAAACTCCTATTTCCAGTTCCTTCGTATATTTTGTATTTTCTATGCAGACAAAATTATTCAGGAATGATTCATCCTTTTCAAATACAGTAATATGCTAAAAATGCTGGGTTTTTTCATATCGCAATATATATTGCAGACAAACAAAATAATGCAACCTTTATTTTGTAGTTTCATGCAGCCTTACTTTCTTCTATAATTTTTTTTTATCTTTTAACCCAGACAGCCTAAAATCACACTGCCTAACGGAGCCCTTAGTGACTTTAATTACAGACGAGGAGATCGCTGTGGTCCTTGGTAAAACTGAGTCATGCGTTGTGTAAATTGTTTGTGCCTCTGTACCTGTTTTCTATAACTTAAAAGAAGGCCAGTGGAGAGTGAAGCAGTGAGTCAGTGCTTTTGTAGAGATATTTATGAGGCCAATATGACATGGCTGATATGACAAGAGTTTAGAGGTCATATAAGTGATAAAAGAGGAAAGGCAGACACAGTCCGGCAGCTCTGTCTCTGTGTGCACGTCTGTGGGTATCGGGCTGTAAGAAACACAACATGAAGTGAGATATACTCGTGTCGTTAAAGGTTCGATTTCATCTTATGATCTCTGTTGCGTGCCATTGCCTCTCGCTCTATCACACAGTTGTTTCCCTGCTTTACCTTAGCAGGAGCTATTTAATGGAACAGAAAATAATGTCTCCTAAACAGCTACTGACTCAATCAAACAGATAGTTTTGGGGGGAAAAAAAAGGTTCAAAACCTCAATAACTAAGCTGTGGATGGTGCAGCAGCATCACATGGAATGTTGTTGTCACCTTAACACCTTTGGTGCCACAACCTCAGACACCAAAAAAAAACACTCTCTCACACACACACACACACACGCGCCTCAATTTCTGTGCTATTTCTGTGGCCCTACCTGTCAGTGAGCTCAAACCAGCTGGGATTAATTAGTGACTCAACAAACACGCGCACAAACACACATGCACACACACTAAAAATGGACTTTCATCGCTGTGTCTCTGTGTGCTACATGCACAGCTACATCATAGGTGAAAAAAAACACACATGCCAACAGGTACGTTCTTCTCCGCCTGCACCTTTTACTACTCATTTACAACTGTTCAAAAAAAAAAAGCACACACAAGCACACGCACTGTCACAATGCTCCATCACACACAGGATGAGAAGCTTCCAGAACAGCGTGTTGCCAATAAACACCCTCCTCCTCTGCTTTAATTACCTCACTCTTCATTTCACACCTTGCGTATGCACCTCATATCTCCTCGTGTCACCGCGTTGCCGCTCTGCCTCGGCACAAGGCAGTACCTGTCCGCGCCGACGGGAAATGTGATCTTGCTTTTAAAAGTCTTTTCTAAACAGCTGGCGATAAAAAAAATACATCAGGAATTAGTTTCTGTTAAATAGCTTCAAGTGCAGTAAAGGTTAAAAAAAAATTCTCAAGATTGAATGCAAGATCATGTTATGCTTGCTCAGACTGACGTTTTTTTTTTTTTTTTTCTCAGAGCATTGTTTGTGTTAGCAAAAATCCACGGCCGGTGAGGACAAGCTGTAACTGCTGTCAGCTTGTGTTGGGGGCGCGTGGGCTTGTGCCGCGCACTGCTGACTTTGATAGAAATAAAGCCGCTGACAGGTTTTTAAAGACAAGCTGTCGACAGCCGTAACCTTGAGGATGTTTGTTTGTGTGTATGCGTGCGTACGCGCGTGTGCATGCTATATGTTTACATGATTGCGTTATGGGGATGTGATGAGGTTACAAACTACCGTGCAGAGATCAAATATGCTGAGGTAAGGTAAAGACCAAAGGAAAAAGAGGAGGGGGAATTGAAAACAATAAGTCACCTATGATGAGCGTTCACCTGACATGTGGTAAAACATGTAACAGCACAGAGTAGACACACACACACACACACACACACACACACACACACACTAGAGAGAGAAAATTTACTGGACTCAAAGGGCTGGGAGGATTCATTGAGCGAGCGAGTGTGGGCGTGTGTTTGGAAGGATAAAAGAAAGAAAATTTACATTTGTGCATTAGCTGTTTGATTTTGTGTGCGACTGCGTGGATAGGAATTGTTTATTCTATCGACAGCTGATGCTTCTTTTATCCAGCCGCCTCTGTAGTGGCAACTCATTACCATAGTGATAATGAGAGATAGCAAAGGTTGCCGGCGTCAGCACACCAAGTTTTTTTTTGTTTTTTTTTGCATCGTCAAAACAGCAAGTTTGGTTTGTTCAGAGAAACTGTGTGTGAGGATATGTGTGTGTGTCTTTAATTTGGTTGATTTTTATCCACTATTGTTGCACAAAGTTTTGAATTTAGTTTTAAAGAACAACTTCATAACAAACTGAATAATAATGTTTCATTGACCTCTTTTGGTTCACAGTCTGTTACATCTTAGGTCAAACCCACCTTCAAAAAAATAAGGGATTAGAAAAAACCTTGTTGGTGCATAGCAAGTGTAGCTCTTGCTTGAAGAGGGATTTTTATGTGAAGTTACTCTTTACCTCAGCCTGTTCAGCTCAGATCCTTCAAGGTGTACAAAGCAAACAGACATTCAATCTGCACCGTTTGCTCAGAGAGCCTTAAAAGCCGAGAACAAAAAGGGTCCACATTTTAGTTCTTGAGTCAAACCAATCTCCGTTTAACTCGATGTACCTGAGAGCAGCAAGACACAAGTGAACCCAGCTGGTTAAGCCGTGCCCTGACCTTGTGTTATGGTGGGGGAAGGAATGACGGAGCAGGCCTGCGTCTAGTTCTGTGCTGTGACTTTTTGTCTGATTAGTAGCAGAATTTATGTACCGGTAAGTCATCACAGTCGTCTGTGACCGAGTTGCAGAGACAACACCCATGAGCAGATAAACCTGCACTGCTGAACACATGTCTGTCTTATCTTCCAGGTGACTGCTGCCACACTGCAAAACCAAACTGGACATTCTGTGGCTGTTTGGATTTTTTGAATACCGATGCAGCAAGAACTATTTAGATCCGTCTCTGTGTCCAGTCAGTGTGAGATATAAGGATTCTGCAATCACACAGACGCAAGAGACCTGAACTGACTTATGGACCTTTTCTACACAAACCAGGGTGGATAAAACTGCAACACACTGATCTAAGTCAAGTGTTTTAAGACATTTAGTGAATTGCATTTATTTTTTCCATAGATTTGTGACAAACTCTTACATGCTAAGTAAATCCCCACAAACTGGACTCTTCTGCTAGTCCTGACAGACTTGTGGTAGCCATTGGTGGATCAAAGAAGGACTGAGGTCATCAGGTGGATTCTGTTTTCTCTTTGGAGGTGGCGTCATTATTCAGCAGGCTGGGAGCGGCAACAGGATGCCAGAGCTGGACAACGTTCCCCCCTTGAGGGGAACCAGAGGCCCTGATCTGGGCCTGAATGGACCAGCAGACCCTGCTCAGATTCAACACAGTATCCTGGAGGAGCAAGTGGAACTGTGGTGGTTCAGAGATCCTGGGAAGTCTCTACTCTGCTACTGCGTCGCCGTGCTTCTAATCCTGGGTTGCGGACTGGGCGGCGTCGGCCTTCTTTCCACTACCACCAGTGTCTCGAGTGAGTGGCGGCTGGGTGCAGGTACAGCCTTGTGCCTGCTCGCCCTCGGGGTGCTGCTCAAGCAACTGCTCAGCTCAGCTGTGCAGGACATGAATTGTGTTAGAAGTCGACGGCGGATTGACATGCTAAAGAGCGGTGGTTTATCTGACCTGCTAGTGGTTTTGATTACTGGACTGTCACTGTTGATCTGTGGAGGGGTTCTGCTTCGCTTGGCCCTGGCGAACCATATGCCAAAGCCCGGACAAGCCCTTAATGACATGTATATCTCTGGAGTGGTTTTGCTGGCTGGAGGGGGGGCTGCAGTTGTGGGAGTTGGGATATACTCCGTTGTGGTTCTCCTGCTTGAGAGGACAAGGCATGGACGAAGGTTGGTAGACCGGGTTTTGAATGTCTTCACTGTTTCAGGACACATGGACCGCCAGGCTCGCAGAGAGACTACCTCCAGTTTGGCTAACCTCATATGAGTTGCAACCACACTAAAGCTGTGTATTTTGAACCCTCCCTTGACTAAATTAGAACAGGCTTTATGCCCAGATATTACAAGAAATCTGATTAAAACGAGATTCATAACTTACATGCTCGAGCTTTATCACAAGCTGATTAGATTGTGTATGAGACAAAATGAGTTGAATTTGTAATATCTGCTGGGTGCAGATATTAGACGTAGGCAGTCAAATCTCACTGACAGAGTAAAGCTGTGCAAGTTCAAGAGTAACACTGAAGAACTGATTGCTACGTGGCAATGCTCACAATGCAGCTTAAAGAATCTAAATTCCTATTATTTCTACATGTGTTCAGCATTTAAAGTTTAATACATCTTACTCCATTCACATAGGACCAACGCCAAAATTGTGGTGGCAGTTTGCCTGAAGTAGTGTTTGTATACAAGGTACCAACACAAAAGCATGGAGAACACAGATAAGTGGGGCAGTTTAGATAAATGATAAGCACAGCTTTTATCTCATATAAGTTCAGCAGTCTGCAACTCAGTGCAATTAAGCTGTAGTGGGAGCAAAGCCCATACGTCTACGCTGATCAGTCACAACATTAAACCACCTGCCTAATATTTGCTATGGACACAGACCCTATGTTGGCACTGAATCCTTTACCTTCCTGTGGGTTGCAGCGAGAGGCCTCCATGGATTTGGCTTGTTTCGGCGCATCCTGTGGATGCTCGATCAGATGGGGACCTGGGGAATTCGGAGTTCGGGTCAACATCTTGGGCTCTTTGTTGTGTTCTTTGAGCTGTTCATGAGCAGTTTTTGCAGTGTGGCCAAGTGCATAGTCAGCCTGGGGGAGGCTGCTGCATTGTAAAGGGCCATTACCATTGGGATGGTGCACATGGTCTGCATCAATAAGCTGTTGTCCACTGCAGAAGCTTGCAGGCCATGTTACAGTGGGCCGAACCTTGCTGACCTTGTCAAATAGCAAGAATATAAAATTCCCCATTTGAGCTGACATAACAAACTCTTTGTTGTTCTATTTCCTACGTACTCATAGGACTGGAGTTATATCCAGTAACTACTGTCTGTCATTGTTTCTGTTTGGCAATGGAAACAGAAAGGCTGAAACACCAGCTATGGGGTTAAATGTTATCACCCCCTTGTCACAGTTTCCTGCAGTGGAAAGCCATCTAATATTTAGGTGAGTGGCACATGTTAAACTAACATCAACATGGATACCACAACCCCAAGAACATTGCATTCAATGTAACTGGCTACCCCTGTCAGTAGTTTTAATGCTGTGGCTGATCGGTGTATCTGTAAAGTTAAAAATTATGAGAACTGTAAGCCTACAACAAACCAAAACTTGTCTTGTCTTATAAAGGTGACATTATTTTTATTTTTTTGAAGGGCAGCACATTTAAGATAATGTACCTGTTATTCACATCTACGATCTATCCTGTGAAAGTGACCTTGGACCACACATCTGACCACTACCTGCTCTGATTGTAAGCGATTGTTGGTGATATGAGCTGCGGCTGAATGGCTACAGTGTAAACGACAAGATACAGAACGACTGCAGACGGGGCAACGTAAATATGTAAGAATGTCCCAGCCGCAGTCCGTCCATGTTTACTAAAAAGATATGAACATATTAAGCTGATGAATTTAAGGGATTCTTTGACTGGTTCGATGATGCTAAAGCAGCTTCGTCATCGATTAATTAATGATTTAACATACTTCATGCAGTAGTACTATAGTGTTTGTGACAGACTCTCAAGACTTCACTGTAACGTTAGGCTGCCTGTACACATGACACACATGATTGTTGGAGAATTATATCACAGCACTTCAGAATGTATGGATAGTGGTTTTTTGTTTTTTTTTAATGTCTTTTTTTGGGCATCAACACAGTATTGTCTTAACTGTGAATCTTGCATTGCTTTGTTGTTCTTATACCAGTGTTAATCAGTATTTTTGATATCATCACTGCATCAAATTCCTCTGTGTAAAGTAAACTGGTCACTCATAGTGTGGCAGCGATGAAGAATGACCACCAAGCTCTGCAGAGCTGTTTGACTTTATTGTCTTTACTGTATGGTTTCGTCTCACTGTTCTCATCAGCCCCTGTTGGCAGCCAGTTGCATCATTAAAGTTCTGATAAACCCGTACTACGCCACCTTCCCGACGCCAACAGGTGAACTAACAAGCATCTCTCTGGTTACCTAATCAGACATATGGCTGCTGGAACTAATCAGCAGCCAAAGTCTATTTTAATGCGGAGATCCATAACAGATACCATCTATTTTCCATTACAGAGCGGTGGATCGACATGTTATTATACGTTTTAGGTTTTTCCAATGAGTCACAGATGCACAGAGCACAAGCAGGCAGTAAAAAAGTCAGGATGTAAAGACAGCACATGATGCATTTCCAAAATGTTTCAAAAGGCTTTCTCCAATAATAAATGTTTCAAGCTAGTTAGCATGTTGTTTAATACAGTAGTGAGCTAGCTACAGTGGTGGAAAGTAACATTTTAAAGTAGTTAGCTACTGTATTTAGGTACAATTTTGAGATAATCGTACTTTACTTGAGTAATTCAGCTATACGTGTTTGAACTATGAACCAACTCTGAAGAAGATTAATAACAGGAGAGTCCTATTACAAAAGCTGGTAGGATTGGATCTTAAGGTTTGTTTTGTATGAAACCCTAGTTTTCTGAATCTGTTTTTTAAATAGTTATTGGTACACTGCAGCTTGAAGGTGGGAATACTCAGCCATGTTGTTGCCTGCTTATTTTGCTCATATGTCTTCTAGCATATAGAAAAATGCCATATATGAGTATATGTGCAGAAAAAGCATTGGAGGGCTTCAATCAGAGTTAAATCCAAACTGTCTCTTGATTGCACTTCTCTAAACATAATTCTATGTTCTTAAAATTGCGTTTTAAAGGTAGAATCTCAGACCAGATCAGACAGGCTACACGTCCGCCCTCCCTTTACATTTCATTTACATGGTTGTGTACTCGAGAGACAACAAAAAAAATCCATCTGCAACCATAAGCCCATTGAAAAATACACTGAATTGCTGTGACGAATTGTTGTCAACTTGTTTAAAAGTATCTTCACCTACCTCCTTCGCTCCGCTCCATGTGTCTCCGTTTCCACACATTGGGAGGCACACCGACACAAACAGGCAGAAGAGGACAAACATAGTGGGGCAAAGGAGAAGCAGAGGAGAGCAGCGTAACAGCAACAGATGCTCTAACACTGAGCTGAAACTGAACCAGGGCACATAAATAACATAAATAAAAGATTTCGTATTTACATTTCTTGTTATTTGGGGTACTATCTGAATGATCTGGACTATATTTATACTTTTCCAATACGATGTGGAAGGTCATTCTCAGGGAGGGCCAATAGTTTCAAAGGAAAGGACTCATTTGCACTAACATGCTGAATAGGCTACCAAAAGTTAAAACTGAGAGTCTTGATTTACAGCACACTCAGAGTTTGTGCAATTTATTCTCTGCTAAGGACATCAGTTCCCCACTATATCTTTTTATAATATATATATATAGTTTGCCGCTGTATCAATACTCTATTTATGTTCAAAATCATGCATACTTTAACCAGGCAGCACAGTTTGTAGTCTCAGCACTTTCATCTATCAGATGTATTTTTGGTTCAGATAGTGAGTCATAATCACTCCTCACAAAGCACAGGCAGAATAATCAGTGAAATTCAATCCACTACATCAACATGGCCAGTCATAGGGTGTCAATGCAAAAGTTTCAACTGGGTTGTCAATAGACTTAATCCTTTGTCACTGAATTAGGTGAATCGATGGTACGCCGCTAACACTGCTGCATTGTTACTATGACATCTCATTTGTCTCCATAAGTGTTTAAACATTCACTTTCAAAAGCAAAAACCTCCCTTCTGTTGGAGAAATTGATCTGACGCTATGAAGGTACAAAGAAAAAACGAAAGTGGCAAATGAAGTTCATTCATGTTTGTGAAATGTTACCAAAGCCTTTGAGACTCATTTCTCACATCGCCTTAAAGAAAAACCTCAGAAAAAAGCCACGCATTGTGTTTCATTTGTGTGTGTGTGTGTGTGTATGTAAGTCAGTCACGCCTCTTATCTGTCTGCACACACGCATGGGCTATTGCCTTGAGACAAAAGGGGTCACACAGTTAACCATTGTTGGTGTGATGACAGACAGCAAACTGAAGGCACAATGCACAAGGCAGCGATCTGTAGGGGCTGGTATAGGCTAGCACCGCTGTCTTCCTCTCCACGCACACCCAGAAAAGAGCATTGCTCATGCTGCACTTCTAAAACACATGCAGAAATCCTGTTATCCTAACTCACATAAATCTATCTTTTGACCTACAGTGTACAGTAGCACTGGCAGGCTGTCCATGCATGGCAGCCAGAAGAGGTGAGCAGAGCAAACATGGAGGGAGGGCTGATGCTGTGGAGAGAGCACTGTGTGGGAGGAGAGGAGTCAGAGCTTCTCTGTGAGGCAAACAAAGAAGATATTTAAAAACAAAGAATATAAATAAGAGAAAATGTATTCTGTGATACACAGGATTCAGAATGCATTCAGAGACCTTCACTGTTTGCACTTTCATTGTGTTAATCTGTTGATTAGAAATGAATAAAATTGCATCAGCATGCTGCTTGGTTTACAATTCATGCTGAGACTTTAGCTTTATGCATAGGTGGAGTGGCAACACAACGCCCTGTCTCTCAAAATGCAACATTACCAGAAGTGCATTTACGCAACTACTTCACTTAAGCACAGTTTTTAAGGTAATTGTACTTTATTTAAGTGAATTACACGGTGGCCGACGGGGTAAATGATGTGCATATACACAAACGAGCTGCACATACGTGAATGCGTTGCACAAACAGAAACGCGCTGCAAAAGGAGAACACTGCATATACAGACCCGCTGCATAAATACAAACAAATGCAAAAAGAGAACACTGCATATCCAGGCACACAGCAGAAGTTCCACAGGCCTCTAGGGGCAGTAGTGAGCTTTTCACCTGAGAGGCAGACAATAGTGAGCGAGACAAGTTGAGGGGAAAGCTGTATGAAGAGGTATCTATTCTCCATGAATAAACATAAATAACAGAGAGAACACAGCAAGACAGTAGTAAAACACCACTTCAGCACCCATATAATCACAGTGACTGAAAAGCTAAAGGCATTAAAAACTGCCCCCAGAGGCCTGTTGCACTTCCGTTGTGTGACTGTATATGCAGTGTTCTCCTTTTGCAGCGCGTTTCTGTTTATGCAGCGCATTCATGTAGCTCATTTGTGTATATGCACATCATTTGCCCCTGTCAGCCACTGGAGGATTAGCTTTTTTTTTTTAAATTAGAAAATAATACAGAAAGACCCACCATGCGAGTTGACAGGAATAATTCTTTAGGTTTGTTACGTATGAAACCCGAGCTGCATTGGTAAACAGCAGCTTCAAGGCAGAAAGGCTCAGCCATGGCACTGACTGCTTTTTCACTCATCACATGTCCTCTGGCATATAAAAAACCCCACATGTTCATGTTATCAAGGTAAAAACAACAACAACAACAACAACAAACTCCTTGATTTTCAGCAGAGTAGGGCTTTAACCAGAATTATGTCAGAATTGCCTCTTGGTTGCCCTTCTCGAAACATAACTCTTAGTTTGCAAAGATCCTAAACTTTCTGGAGATCACATCTCTCATGTGACCAGGGAACGCCTTAGGATCCCTCAGGAGTCACTTAGAAACACTGCAGGGGAGAGAGGCATCTGGAATGCCCTGTTGAGGCTATGAATAAGTAGAGGAAAGGATGAATAGATGGAAAATTGCCATTTGCCACGGTGTACACTCATATACACAAAGATAAAACATGTTTTTAGAAATATTTGCAAATTTCGGAAAAATCTAAATCAAAAGTATTTGCTTTGCTGAAGCACTCCACGGTACGGTCAGGTGCATTCTGTTTGCTTTAATTGAGATGTGTGATTGAAGACCACCTGAGGTAACGTTATTGTTTAAACAGAGCTTAGAAAGGAAGACGCCTGTGTGTATAATAATCCCTCAATCCACACTGCATGCCGGTTCCTCAGTCCCTGTTTTAGTGAGTCCTTCACTTATTGTTTTTTTCTGTTTTCTTTTTTTTTCTCCCCCATTTGTATAAAAGTGCTGTACCAATAATGTCTAATGGATTGATGTCAGGACAAAAAAACAACAACAAACCCAAGGAGTCCAAGGAAGTCTCTGTAGACCACCATGATAAAATTGCGGCAAGGCATAAATCAGGACAAGGATAAAAAACATGTTTAAAGCCTTGAGTGTTCCCAGGCACAGTGTCTTCAACAATAACAGTGAAATGAAAGAAGTTTGGAGCCACCTGGACTCTTGATTTTAAAATTGAGTAACTGAGCAAGAAGGGCCTTAGTCAGGTAGATGACCAAGAAAGCAATGATCATTCTAACAGAGCTTCAGAAGTTGTCTGCAGAGATTAAGAACACTCCTGACCATCTCAGCAGCACTTAATCAATCAGGCTGTTGTGGGAGAGCAGCCAGACAGAAGCCACTCTTCAGTAAAAACACAAAACGGCCCACATGGAGTTTGCTAAACTGCATTTAAAGGACTCTGAGCACACAAGCACATTACGTCTGTTAGACACCAGACACGCAACATAACCTGGCTAATAACATCCCTAAAGTGAAGCATGGTGGTGGCAGCATCATCCTAAGGATGTTCTTAGCAGCAGGGACAGAGAGTCTGGTCAGAACCGAGGGAGGGAGGAATGCAGAGATGCCCTTTGACCAAACAAAACTGAGACTTTAAAGCCCATTAAACCTCGGTGACGAGACGTGAAGTGCTTTTAATTCAATCTGATGGGTTTGAGAGAATCTGCAAGGAAGAATAGAACTAACTGCCAAATCCAGGTGTGCAAAGCTCATAGAGGTTTACCCAAACAGACTGAAGTTGTAATTGCTCCTGAAGGGGCTTCTGCTGGGTAATGACAGATCTGAATGCTGAACTATACTAAACTTGATTCAAGTAGATTTTCAATGAATTTGCCAACATTTGAAGAGTTCATTTGCAAAAACAGATAACGCCATCTTCACAAACCTTCAGAAAACCCACTTTTCCATCGTCTACCTGAGACAATATCAACCAAACTTAAGTTATCTCTATTTTTTCATGTCATTTCTACAGAGTCAAATCCACTCAACTTCAGTTTGATATTATCTCAAGCAAACAGAAAAAATGAAAATCTGCAATCTGAAAATCTACAAAAATGGAGTCATCTGTTTTTGCAAATCAACTTCATTTCTAGAAAACATTACGTTTCACTGAGTGTGGAGGAAAAACATGGCAACGTCATCAATTTCAAATGAAATCTACAACACAGTAAAGTGCAAAAAACAAAGGGGTCTGAATGCTTAATCAACTGTGACTACATCTAAATGAGAAATGTGTGTATTTATTCCTAATTTACAGTATATTTTAAATATATGAAGGGTGGTTAAAATGTGTAAAAGTTCTCCCTCCAACATATCATACTTAAAGTGATCTGATATGTATAGTATGACTTAGCTGAACTGGTTATTAGTGTTTATTAGAGCATGATTTAATAGAACACTTGATTTTATCACTGTCTGGTGTTAATTAGTAAGATTTAGAGATGTTTATCGGCAGATTTTAGTACCTTCTGGTAAGCCAGGCTTACTTCTTTCCCCGTTTACGATCGTTATGCCGGCTTACGGCTCCAGCTTCATATCTAGCACACAGCACGGTAGTGGTATCAATCCTCTCGTCGAACTTTCAGCAAGAATGTAAATGAGCGTATTTCCCAAAATGTCAACCTAATCCGCTAAAAGCATCGCACTCGGATGCATCAAACCCCTTTACACCTTTACCTTTTGAATATTTATAGAGAGCTCAAAGCAGCTCCGTCCACTAATGTGCCAAATTGTTGATGTTCTGCATTTTAGAGCTGCCATTCATTTCACTACTTATGTATTTCAGTTTGGTTGAACACTCTAGTTGGGAACTCCATTTGAAACTTTCTCTTACACATGAAAGGATAATTTCCTGAAGCAAGATACAAAAAAATGTTTATTTCCAAATATATCCCTTTGTTTCCTATGGACAAACAGTAGTTGATAAATTAATGAAAACACATGACAACACACACTTATTAAAAATCCTCAACCGGAGTTTGAGATAGGTCCCTACATAAGATAATGGTATGATTGTAACAGAAGGTTTTGATATTTGGTAATAAAATGACTCTCTTCTGTGCTGTTAGCAGTGCAGCTGAACTGATGTGGTGCAATGCATGCACAATAGAGGGAGAGAATTACACCACAAATTGCTCTCAAGACGTACGGAGGCCTGCAGGGGACACATACAAAGAAAAAAAAAAAAAAAAAGACCCATGGAAAAACAGTTACTTCAACATATTGTCAATTTTCTCAGATTCTGCAGAGAAATCTCTTCAGGTTATTTTACCTTTGTCCTACCCCCTTCCCTTATCCCCTTTTGTTGTCCTTCAAAGCTTTTGTCCACAGGGGACTATCTAGTACAGTATAAACAACAGATAAAAATATGAAAAAAAAAAAAAAAATATCTGCAATGTGCTCATTCCTTCAGTCTCTGCCTTAAAGCTGCAAGCTGATTTCGAGCACAAGGACAAGGTTACAGGCCCCATGGGAGTATGTCTGTGGTATTGGGTTACACTGCCAATGCCTCTGACAATATTGTGCCTTTATAATCATTGATCTGGTCGCTGGTGTTAGTTTCAGTGCACTGGAGATTATGTTCACAGTGCTAATGGTGACGATACTTTTTTTTTAAGGCAATGAATGTATTATAGAGAGGTTTAAGGGGAAAAAAATACCTTTGAGAGAGATGAAAATCGACAATGTAATGTGTGTGGTTATTAAAGTTGATATTAAGGACAATGCATATGAGGAATAAAAACCCCTAATCGTTAAAAATGCTGGCCGGTTTTGTGAGACACCGTAAAACGTTCTAATAGCGTACATGGCACACTTTCAATTTGCAAAATTACCCAATCTGCAATGTTATGGCCCTTTGAGAAATAAGAACTGACAATAACCCATAACAGTGGCTGTATACTGACATTATGCAATTAGCTGGATTACATATTAAACAGTAGAAACCTACAAGTCTCAGTGGACAAGCTGGGTATCCAAAATAGATTTCAAAGACGACACCAGAATATTTTCAAATTTCCCCATTCCAAAAAAAAAACCTAGTTTAAAAAAAAAAAAAAGTTTGGTTCCATAAACTGTGCCCTAAATGAACCCGGAGAGATATTGCATTAAAAGTGAGGAAATTAGATCTTGCCAGAACCAGACGGTGTCACAGAGTTATCAGTTCATTATTCGCATATTAAAATATTTGAGTGGAGTCCTGAGGAATCCTTACCAAAAAAAAACCAAAAAACGACAGGTCAGAGATGATGCAACACCCTTTCCTGTCGGAGTTAGTTTCACAGGAAGGGATGATGTCCTGTTTCCATTCAGAACGGGGGAGAAAAAAAAAAAAATTCATATGTCCTCCTGCACTTGTCCTCTGCTGTCCGCTGCAGACAGGGAGCCGGAGAGATGGAGAGAGGAGAGACGAAGACAGACAGAGAGAGAAAATATCCATTCGTCTAGCAGCATCTGTGCCCTTTAGTTTGTCCGGAGCTGGTAATCTGCCAAGAAATGTAACAGCAGAGCATTAACGCACGGCTTTCTTCCCCTCATCGCCCCTGCACATCACATCGCATCACTGCCATTATAAGCATTATTAAATCCCCAAACAAGATTAGCAAAAAAACTAGCTGTGATGGCATTCTGCTCAATCATATTAATATATTCATATTTTATATGAAGGGTTAACTTACTCACATTTTTATTTATATTTTTTTTAGCAGGATCAGATTTATCACAACACGTGTATGTGGAAGTGTTTGGGGAAAATATATGGTAGTACTATGCAGGCTGAATTATGTGGACAACCACCCACATATTCTGCTTTACTAGAGATCTTTAGTTAGTTCAGGAAGAAAAAGGAAAATATTGCTACAATGTAGAGCAATATTTTAGACAGCAGTGTGTTAACGAATTATTTTCAGGTTCGGTTCCAGAAGTAAGAAAGTTCTATTCATAATCTCGCTGACAACACAAATGGCTCAACATTTTGCCTTGGAACGTTTCCCTCACAACAGAATGTGCTGTTGTAAATAAAACCGATTTCAAACAGATTCCCACACAATTTGCAAAAAATATGTTCATGTCATTTTGATGCTCGACCACATTAAGCGAAGTTTGCCTTTTTTGGTGAGCACTCGTACATACAGACACGCATTATGATAGATTCGTACGACTGTACATTTAAAAATACATTTATTCCCAATGTTTCTGCACTAGATCGTCATTGGGTAAAACTTTGCATGATGATGATCTCATACCGAAACGGCATATTTTGGGAATCTGAAATTTCTGATGTGTCCCTCTTCTACACACCTGTCTCATGAATTAGATCTGCAAAGAGTTCCTTTGATCTGAAACCTATTTCACACAAGCCTTAGAGCATCATGAATTTAACATAACTATCTCGATAAAATAAGCATCTATGGGGGATTCATGGAGCCATGGCTAGCCTAGATCTACTTTGGATGGTTTGTATGCCTTCAGGTGCTATCATGATGTCGCTCTCCACAAAGAAACGGTTTTAAGAACTTGACTAGTCTGTAGAGAGGCCCGACCACGACCCCATGCAACACCTCTGATGAATTGGAACTATTGGAAATACACATGGTCTAACTTATAAAAACACATGAATTCACAGCATTTCAGGGATAGACTCTTGTGAGGCAAATGATACAAACAGAAGCCATCTTAAAAAGGGAGTGACTGTAACTTCAGCAGTTATGAACTGATAACTAGCGATGCACAACACGATATACCGGCTGATATTAGTGTTTTTTCCTGATATATCGGTATCCGTCTGATGAACAAATTTAGCTGATGACTGTCTAACATTAGCGCCTTCGTCTCTATGTTTGATATTGCTGCTATTTCACAGATGTTTTTACTTAAATGGTCCTGAACTTGAATGTTAGATATGATAAAATATGTATAAATAAGTTTTACTTTCGTTACATAATGAAGAAGACTGTGTGGTTTAATTTGGTATGGGCTTCTTTTGAATAGTTTTCACGTTCTCACAGTGCTTACTTATTCAAATTTTTCAATGTGAACAAAAACCGAATATCGACATTGGTTATCGGCGATATCAGAAATCTTAATATTGGATATCGGTATCGGCCAGAAATTTTAATATCGTGCATCACTGCTGATAACTCTTTGAAACCGTCTGGTAAATGTGCCCTAAAACTGTTTACATTAAATGGGGCCATATGTAGTTTAACCTGTAGGGATTTATTTACACCTCAACTGAAAAAAGCATTAATAAATAAATTAAATCCTTCCTAATAAATACAACATGGTCTCATAAAACTCCAATTTGCAGACAATATGTTTTGGATAACATTGGAATCACTCATATTTAAGGTGGCTTCTCTTTGTGACAAACTAATGACCAAGCACTAAAGCACTAGTTCTACCACAAAATGTTGAGAATAAATGGCTTTTTGCAAGTTAACAGTGCCCAGGAGTCTGAAATGTTTGCATATGCTCATCCCTGTCCCTGTCTCAGGAAACAGATGTGAGAGGACTTCCTATATCTTCACTGATCTGGAACTGAACAACTGACTATGTAGCACAGGCCTTATCGCACAACATCAGTTACCAGCCAATAATTAATCATCGTGTAAGATCAAATGCTGCATGTGGTCAATATTACCCTGCGCAAAATGCTATTACAAAATCCCACAATAATGACAGAAACATAAAAAACAGCATCCTAACTAAGAGCTAGAACAACAACCAGTGTCAGTGAAGTTCCACCTTAAACATCCAGCTGGTCGCTGCCTGATCATATTCTAGTCCGGTATTAGTGATGTCATCACTTACTGCTGTACAGTACAACTAAATACCTGTTCATCAATCATTAATAAGTCAGTAGCTTCAGTCTACAGTACCAGGGTATTATTTAATCAGTGTGAGTGTGTTTTCCTGTAGTGTTGAGTGAAATGTGATCGTGACTGTCTCCCTCTGTGTTGCTGATGGCAACAATAAAAGAAAGGCGATAGCGTTCCCTCCCCAGCTTCGGCAGTCATCTTCCTCTAAGTCGTGCTCGTGCTTTGTCCTTCTCTTTTCTTTCATTTGCTTCCTTGCTGATGTGAAAGCGAGGCGATAGTAACCTTGGCATTTGCCGAGTGCCACCCTGGGAGCCTCCTGGCACTCAGTGGCATCATTCAACCTCTGCAGCCCCCGACTCACACCTGACACAGCCAGGTAATGTATATGATTGATGTAATGGAGTCGGGCTCATTCCTGGGGCGGATGGCAGGTATGAAACTTAAGGATTTCTGGCAGTAGTCCAGCAGAGGTATCGGGCTTTCATCTCCATATCATTTCCATTTGCCCCCCATTGAAACTAGTGAGCTAGTAAGGAGGATTTTTGCTGCAGTCTCATCAATATGCTGTAGCTTTAATGTGGCAAAATGAGGTGATGTGTGATCTGCTCAGAAATCAAGCATGTGTTTCAAGGAAAGACGTTCCTTTCTATTTCAACATGTTTCAAAGGTAACATAGTGAGCTGGTACAAGTTCAGATCTGACAAACACTTATTGGTCCTTGTCGCCCTTGGTGTCACCCTTGAGTTTGACAGATGTGGGTTCATTCCCAGGGCAGCGACTGAATCTAAAGCTCCCAGGTGCGAGCTTTGCTGCGCAAATTTACTGCCACTTCTGTTCAAACTTGGACAACAGAGAACAATTTTGCCCAAGCCTGAACAAAGACAGAAGGTTTGTAAAGTTTCTATCCTTGGCAACCTGCATTGTGTCACTCGGCGCCCCTGATGGCATGGCTGGTGATGATAGGGCCAGGTAATAGACATGACAGATCTTATACAGCTGGGTTCATTCAAGGGGCGCACATTGAATACTGATGCAGAAAGACTGATTCTGACACGGATCTCTCTTTGGACATGAAACCACCTTGCCTTTTATGAAGCATAAACTTGAAATTTTAAAAGCTGAAAACGGCAAAGTCCTGCCCAATGTTGGCATGTGATATTTGTTATAATTCATATCTTTTTTTATTATGTGATGGCATTTCATACCTAAACAAATTACAACAAATTATTACAAATTACATTTGCTCTTCTCTGGGAGGGATGCTGCTGTCAGTCATATCTGACTAAAACACTCACACAGACGAAGCAGACTGAGTTTTTGAATATCCAAACATGTCTCGTTTTCTAAAGTTGAGCCTTAATTGCTGTCTTTAGCCATGAATAATTACAGTTTACTCATTGCAGAGATGCAATCATCTATCAATTTGTTATATAGTAGCTAAAAAAAATCACATTACATACAGTTTCTTTCTCAAAGTTATCGGTAAAACATCCCACTTTTCAATCATACCACCATATGCCCCATCGCATCAGCAGGGTCGCAGCATCCCTATTTAGGCCCACTTAGGACGGGTTTTACCGTCCTAAGTGGGCAATCAGCAGCATGTGAGTATTTTTATAGGTGAAGAGTCATGTGTAACATTTCAGTGCATTATGTTCTCACCTCCACTTTGTGTGATGTAGCGCACCCACGGCAATGCCTGATAACCGCTCTTCTCTATGATCTTTAGGTAGCGCACCTGGGGAGCAGAGATATGTTAAAAATACAGTTATTTCACTTAGCATTTACCTTACTTAGTTGTTAAGACATTTGCATTCACTGTACATAGTCTGTATGATGTGGTGAGTTCCTGGCAGCCCAGCTACAGCAGAAGTAAATCTATCAAGTGAAAACCTTCTACATTTGGTGAGTTAGAATTATGCTCTGAGTGTTGCGGGTCCTCTATCCAGAGGGCTGTACTACGAAGCGAGACTAGCGGGTTTTCGAGGTATGTTAAGCTTAGTTTTCAGTATCATGAAGGTGGCTCTCTTTGTACCTGGCTAGATCTCCATGGTAACTGATGCTGTGGAGCTAACCTGGTTGGGAGCAGGTTATGTTCATAGTTTCAGATTTTAATCGGCTGGAAGAGCGTCTCCCTTTAACCAAACTGTTTGCCGACTATAAATCATGAGCGATACAGATGATCAGCTGAGGGAATATGTTTTATCTGCAAACATGCTGAGTTGTGCGTTACTAATATCGCTGAATGAAGCCGTGTAGTTATGATATCACACACTGTAGATATTGCATTGCCATGGGAACCCAATGTATATTAAGTTGGCGATGCAGACATCACATAAATATGTTTTTTTGTTTGGCTCTGATTTGCTGTCAAGTCTGTTTACACTTCTAGTACTGTAGCTGATAGAAACCACATAAGGAAGTGGATTATTCTACTGGTATTTATTACAGAGAATATTCAATCAATAACAATAATTTCACTTTGATTGGGCCAAAAATTAAAGTGATTTCCTGCATTATGGGACAGTGTCAGACCTAAATGCACTTCAGTACAAGATCATGTTTCATTATATGAAGTTTAAAGTTTAAATTTAACGTGCAGCTGTCAGTTAAAAGATAAAATATTATACATTAACATGTTTAACAGCCTTCTACCTGCATTTCTATCTTGCACCATTTGCAGTAGCAACGCTTTTTATCGTCTAATTTTTTTGATACTCCTCATTGTTCTGCATTAAAACAACGTGTCGACTGAAGCAGCTGCACATGATCGGTTCATTTTGTGCAGAAGAAGAGTCACGTGATGCTTTAAACGCCTCGTTTTATGTAAACAGAGTCTGAAGCAGGAAGTCTGAGTTGACAAAGAAAGTTAATAACCACCTTCATGATACACATAATCTTTTTGTCGAGCCGGCTTACACAAAGAAAGCCCGGCTATGTCAAACTTACTTCGTAGTCAATGAGTTTATTTGTTCTTTAAGGGAGATTTAAGGACCCTGTATCATGATGGGCATATGAACTCCATACACTGAAATATGTCTTATGGCAAAAAAGTACTGATGTTGATCTTTGACAACCAAAATTTAATCAACTCATACTTGAGTCCAACTTAACATTTGTGGCAAATTTGAAAATTTCGTCCAGGTGTTCAAAAGAGATTAGACTCCCAAGTATGGAATGTACATACATGTAAACCCTGAAAATATAATGTCTCCAGTCGAGGCAGAGGCATAAAAACTGAAGCGTCTCAATTCTATTACATACAGGTGAAGATTGGATACAGATCATATGTATGCAAAACATGTTTAGCTGTCATTATGATCTTACAGCAGTTTCAGCGTGTTGTAAACATCCCACAAAGTCGACAGTGAGCTGTGACGGAGCGTATGAGGAGATTTTAAACAAAGAGGGAACTTCCCAGCGCTGTGAGACGACTTAATAAGTTATCTATTTAGTCTGGTATCAGCAAAGGCCATTTGCATTCTCATTGCAGTGCAACCATGTGTGAATGTCAAGCAGTGTAGCCGAAGCTGCAGTTGAACAAGGCAGCAGGACTTACGACGGACTGTGTAGCGGGTGCTAATAAAGTGTCCTACCTGAATCCCAGACACAGTGAAATAGGGTATCTCAAAATTAACTGTGATCGGTCTCTTTGCCTCCAGTTCATCACTCTCCACGCTGGGCAGACCGAAGTGTGCCCTCATCACGTACTCCTTACCGCCCTACACACAAAAACAAAAGGGAGAGAAAAGGACACAAAGCTGTTACCGAATCTGGTAAACCATTAAATTTGGTGTGATGTTGTCATAAAGCCTTTCAGATAACATAGTTTAGTTTGTTTGAGTTCTATTCCCAGGTGTCTGACTCCAATTAATACAAGGTTATTTTGTCCAAAAACAAAACAAACTTTATATTCATGGCGACACAAAACAACTCCCTTGTCATATCAAGGTGAATCAGATATCAGTTTATGGGATTTAGCATCTGCCGAACACATCTCCTCAATAAAGACGTGAAACCGGTTAATCATTCTTCAGAACAACAACTGTGAAACACTGGATTGTTAGTTTATACTGTTGCTGGAAATAAGTTACAATTCCGACTTTAAAGCCCCTGATACCCTAAAGTCACGAGTATTTCTCTTTAACATTTAATAATCACGCCCTGCGATTGACTGGCAAGTGTTCAAAGTGTTACCCAAAGTCAGCTGGGACTGGCTCCAGCTGCAGCGCCCCCTCCGGGGACCATCTAAAATCTGATTTCATATTAATGAAAAACATTCTTAGCGTCTGTATCAAGAAAACTCATCTAATCTGCGTCATCAGGGATGTGTATGTGTTTTTGTCAGTGTTGATTAGCAGTAGCCTGGCAACAAAAGAATAAAACCCAGAAGCTGCCGTTACATATTTCAAATTCTGCTGAACGTGACCTCACCCTTGTCTGACTGAACCGTGCCCACTTCAAATCAGCGAGAAGAGTTCAGGCAAGAAACACAAATACAGAAACTCTCTTTGAACTCTCTTTGAAATAACCACTTTAACTGTGCCGGAAAATTCATGCAGGACCCCAACTGTTGTAGTAAGAAGCTGATTAAGGCTTTCAGAATCTTTTATAAACTAGAAAAGCCAGTAACAGACAGTTTTATTGAAAAAAAGAAAAAAAAAGAGCGAGAGAGAGAGAGAGAGAGAGAGAGAAATCCCTTGTTGAACTGCAGTTGAAATATTTTTTCTTGCCAAGGAATTTTTACAGATTAGGGTTTTACATAGCTGGATGGAGCTGAAGGCCAGCTGACTGTGGATGAGTCATGCTCATCACTTATCACAACAAACTCCTTCTCCAAACTCCATCATACATTACAAGTTAACCAAGGTTTCCTGTGAGAATATGTAATTTTACAACGTTCAAAGGTGGATTGTGACACAAAAAAAAAAATCTACTGCGGAGTCACACACGAGCCGGACGACGATATGTCACCAGTAATGGCGATTCTTAACCCTCCTTGGCAGGCTAAAGGTGTAATGAATTACCGAGGAGATATCCGAACTTGACAGATAAAAGGAACCTCGGCTGAATTAATGCACCACGAGTTTTGAAAGAATCTGTTAAATTTTCTTTTGAAGAGTCTACAGTGCTAGAGGCTGACGCTGAGACTGGAAGGAAGAGCAGAAAATTGAGAGATAAGATGTGATTGTGTCTCGCTTATGTGTGTAGGGAGGTCGTTCATTATGTGATAAATGGCTGCTGTCGAATATTTGTCACAACACAACTTCAATTTTTGACACGGGGCCTGTTTCAAGCTTATGTCGATGTATATCACCCTGACGCTGCTTTAGTTTTTAAACCTCATACTGACATAGCTCAAAATCTGCAGACGGGTGACAAATTAAAAAAAAAAACCTGAACCCTTCACCAATCCAGTGGCTCTGTTATGTTGCAGGGGGTGGTTTGCTGCTATATTTGGGTCCACTTGTCCCCACAGAGAGAAGAGTCACTGCAAATCAATACACAGTTGAGTGATCACCTTTCTTTTCTTATGGGAGTGGTCTCGTCCAGGGTGACGACGGCCCCATCAATAGGGCCCACTGGTGGGTCACTGAATGGTTTGATGGTTATGCGAATCATATGTTTTGTCACCAGCCATCATACCTTAACCCAGATCTATGGCAGGTGTTGGACCAACATGTTGGACAGCGCTTTCCACCATCATCATCAAAAAGAGTGATGTTCCAGAGCCAAACACCTCACGAAGACTCTTCATGATGGTTTTTATGTTCACAGGAACTAAATTTAAAACTAAATGCAGACTTTGCGCCATCTGCTGTGGATAATCTAAAAACAGTATGAACATGAGCCTAACAAACAGTTTACATAGCAGTATTAGGCAGGCAACTATCCAAAGAAATCTATCTGTAAACCTATAATTTATATAGATTTGTGAGGCTTTATCTTAGCCGGTAACACAAACAAGGGAGAAGTACATTTAAAATACCATCACATCAAAATGTGCAAAGCGACTGTTTGGACATCAGAGAAAAGTGGGATTAAAAACAAAGACAATTCCAATAATGATATTTTAAAACTTATGTCAAACTGTAACTAATGGTACTCTGGGCTTCTGCTCATGTACTCTGGGGCTGCTTAAATTTTCAGCAGTACTTGCAGAATGTTCAAAAACAGATAAAGTTGGTTGCTAAGACGCTAGTTTGACTCTGAGCCCATAACTTTTTAATTCTTCTTGGAAATGAAGCCCACGTTTATGGTTTTTTTCTCCCAATTTTCAATACATTTGATTTAATTTAGCATTTATTTCTGCTGACAAAACTATCTCCTCTGTTTGCGAGTTCTTCTGTTTCGTCTTTAAAGTTTAACACAAAGAAATGACAGTGGTGAAACTACCAACAAGGCTGTTCTGCAGCATGTAAATGGATGGTTGTAAACTGAGACATTTTGTTTATGTGCCACACTAACAGGGAAAGATTTGATGTTCCACTGCACCACGTTCTTCTCGGGCACCCACTTGGCGCTGCCTGTGCTGGTCTTGAACTTGGGTGAGTCAGCATCACTGGGCACTGGCACCAGAATGGACACATTGTTGGCAGTGGACCGGCTCTTAAACTGACTTCGAGCCTGCGGAAGGTGACACAGGACAGAGTTCAAATGTCATTCGATATCTTTACCATAAAAAAAGCATGCACATCTAAATTCAAATGAAGGAGGGCTTCATAATTATGCAGAGTGTCGCTTGTTATTTTGACTTTGTGTGGCCATCATGGCATTAAACAGATGGTCGACAACGATTCGCTTGAGATGCATGTGTCATAAATACTAAATAAGTTTCAGTGAAGGGGCCTACTGTACCTGCAGATGAGTTGGATAAGGACATGGGGCTTTTTATGTATGTGTATTTGTGTTTGTGTGTCACTCGTCATTACCTTCACCTTGATCTCCACACGGCTGTGAGAGAACTTCTCAATCACACTCTCGATCCATATGAGAGGCTTCACCTGTCAGACGGAGATTGTGAGAGAGAGTGGACAAGGTCAGAGCTGGGAGTCGAGTGCATCACTACAGGCATCAGCACGGTGACAGAGTGGACGACAGAGAAAGAGCGACAACAAGATATTGTGCTTGTACAACGGGGTGAACAATTCATAATACGGTGAATATGTATTTTCGGGTCGAGTCCTTATTCTGATTTTAAAAAAACTACGCTAGCAGAAGATACTTTCAGAAATCACATTGAAAACACACAATTTAAATCACAGTGCTCTTGTACTAAAAAAGTAAAGCATAAAAACACAATGAGTGAAATGTGAGTAAAAGAAGGCGATTAAAAAAAATATGAATGAAAACTTACGATACAATTAAAGACGTCAAGGTGTCAAGCTCTAAAAGTCTGTGTGAAAAGGTAAGCTGTACCAGAGATTTGAAATGTTTGATAGCTTCTGGTTTTTTATCTGGGACTTTTCTCTGCTTGTACTAAAATTAGTGGCTGAACTGCTAAAGACGAACAGATCAGTGGAGGTGATCAGAAACCTGGGTGCTGTTTTGATCACTGATATGGCCAATCAGATTACTCATGTGCCATTTAAACCTCACATCCTAAATATAGAACACAACACTAAGGCTGTGATGTGCATATAAACATCACCTGGATGTTTAAATGCTACACCGACAGATTTGTTTTACACAAAACTAAAGATTTCTGCTTAAGCTCTTTTAGGTCCTCCTCTGGTCAATGAGTTACCCCTAAAAAAAAAGTCATTTCTTGTATCAAAGTTACATATTTAAAATTTTTTCCATGAAAATAATTCCTTCCAGTCTTAAAATTGCTTCCATGTGACTTTGCACTTTTGCCTCTTCGACAATGTGCAGATCTATTCCACCTCTGCCTCCATCTACTCCCTTTTGCCACCACTTGCTGCAGCTCAGCATACCAGCTCACCTACAGCTCTGCTCAAACACAATAAATCTGCTCAATGCTACACAACAGAAAGCTGTGATATTGGTAATTCGGCCATACATGTTCAAGCAGGAAACCAGTTCTGACAAAGAATAATGACATGGGAAATTCCACCCTGCAAGTTGATAAGATTGTTTTTTTTTGTTTTGTTTTTTTAAAGTTTGTTGCATATAAAACCTTGATTGTCTAAATCCATGTTTTTGACACAGTCATTGGTGCACTGCAGATTCAAGAGGGGAATACTTATGACTGCTTATTTCTTCCAGTTCATAAAAAACACCATATGGACAAGTCAACAGGGTGAAAAAAGTGGATTTTCACCAGATGGAGTTGTAAAGGAGTTGTGACAATGTATACTGAGTTTAACGACTTTCAAAACATTTTACTATCAAAGATGGCAGTAATTGTTGGTATTTACTAGTTATTTTAAGTCGTAACAAATATATGAAAACAAAATAAAAACATAAAACAGGAGCAGACGTGATGCTTGGTTCATGAAGTGGGATAAAATATTGTAAGGATACGCACTTTAGGTTGTGAAGTGTCTGTCACTTAGTGTGAGACAAGAAAGACTTTGTGTCCTTGGTGTCGGTGGTATGCAGGTGGCGTGAATGTCTTTGACTTATTTAAGAAGAAAGATTTGTTTGTGTGTCCTATTCACCGTGGTGTTGAGGCGGTAGGACATGAGCTCGCTCTCGCCGTCAGGGGGGATGAAAGAGATGGTGCGGTCGTTCTCAAAGCGTGACAGACGGACACACTGATGAAACTTCACATCCTCCAGCTCCACTGTCTTGCTCTTCTCTCCTGGCGCGCACACAAACACACACACACACACACACGCAGAAATACACAAAAAAAAAAAAGATTGAGAGCTTTCCACGCAGCCTTGGGGAAATCAAGGTCAAGGTAATGATGGCTGACAAACATACACTCAATCTCCCAGACACACACACACACACACACACACAGTGTACAAGCAGTGTGCCACCAAATCTATCTGCCCTCCTCTTGTCCCCCACTGAACAATTATTTTGCTGCCACACACAAGCATTCACACAGTTTGACTTCAGTACCTGCTGCCATCATCTTCTCCCCCACTGAAGCCCATTCAGCAGCCTCGCAAACACAGTCACAGCTGCTCCAACAGCCAAAATAAATATAGACAATAAGCCAGAAAACACACTCATGATGAAAACACATTAGTGGAAATATCAGCATGTGTCTGCGTTTAAGAAGGGTTTTTTTGTGGTTTTATTATTACTATGCCAAATACAACCCTTTGCTTTGCTGTCATAGGCTTCTGCTTTATTGTGCAAGGAATTAATTCACTTACTAAGCTAATGTAATTATGGATATATTTACATTTAAAAGACCACAAAAAAGTTTTTATACCAAAACAAGATGGCATTCTTTTTGCCTACTAACATGACAGCATACAACAGGATTAGCTGACCGGCTCAGCTGATAATCGGATCTGACAGCGTTTTTTTTAATTTATTTTTTTATTATCTGTATATTTACTTTCCCTCCCAGCAATAATAACACAAATAATAATTAAAAAATGCATTCCTTTAACGCTGATTTAGCCACCTATCTCAGACTGTAGTTACAACTTTGCGGTCTCACCTAAGCCCAGCTCACAGCCCTATCTAATTGGTTACACATCCCAAGTAATAGCCAATCAGCACTGAAGCATTAACTTTGAAAACTTCTAACATAATATAAAACTTATATCAACAAAAGGATTTCAATGAAGTTTTATTTTGGAGTTTGTGTTATTCTTAAGTTTGACATAATTGTTTTCATTTTTATACCAAATGTATATCAGGTGCACATATCAGGTAACTGTGTAATTGATTACTAATAATTGATATCTATATTGGCCTTGAAATAAACATTTTGGTCACTGATATGCACCAATAATCTACCTAACAGAAATGGCATTTCAAATAAATGTTTTTTTATACTTCAGATGTGCTCGATACTTATGTGCAACTAACGAGTATTTTCATAACTGACGATTCTGTTGTTTATATCAATTATATTATTTAGTCTTTCAAATTTTGGAAAATTACAAAAAATGACCCCAAATATTCATTTACTTGTTTTATCTAATCAACCCAAAAGAAGCAAGTCTTTAAATTCACATTTAAGAGAATAAAACTGGTGAATTTCTTTTTTGATAAATGCATAAACAAACTGATAATCAACGTTCTGTCAATAACTAATCAACTCAGCATAAACGACACTCTGCCTAATATTTAACCTATATTCTTTCTGCTACACTGGACTCCAACCGAAGCCACTATACCAGATTGTGGATCCTGTTCTCTGTAAACCAACTTCGACTTTTCCGAAAATTCCTCGCAAAGGTGGAGAAAGTGAGCATCACTGTCATCAAAAGACAGTTATAATGGCGACATCCTTAATGGCGGCATCTAAAGTCTGCTGGAGAACACCCAGCGTTCACCTCCGCTGTGGTTAATGGAGGGTGCTGAGTGGTGGAAAACTGCTGAAATCACTGTGGGCCTTCAGCTAAATCCCCCATTCAACAGTCAGCCGAAGCCCGCTTCACCTGCTCTGAATGCCATCGTGGACCAACACTGAGGCCTGTCGGAGAGGATTTCTGTGTCTGCATGTGTGTGTTTGTGCACGCAGCTTCCTTGTTCATTGTTCTCTCTCTTGAGTGTGTGTACGTGCACGGGCTTATGCATGCCTTTGTTTGCAGATGTGGGCAACTGGCTCGCTTCTCCATTGATTTTACTTCTGTGTGTGTGTTTGCCTGTATGTGTGTTGGTGTGACATTTCCTAATGCATAAGAAGGAAATGGCTGAGGTCAGGTCTGGAGAGAGTACAACACTCCTGGTGAAGAAAAGCAGGGAAGCCCTTTAAAAATGTTTCTTTCTTTTCGTTTCAGTGTCACCAACATACACACACATACACTTTACACACACTAGCGCTTGCATGCAGCGCTATAAGGACAAGACAGGAACGAAAGGTCATACGGGACACTTCCTGTCATTGCATGGACCTCAGGGGCCAGAAGAAGAGACAGGTTTGTGCGTGTGAACATGTCAGAGGGGAATTGAAGATGCAGCAGTGTCCCCTGTGGTCCACCTCTGAGGCCGTTCTCACCTGTTTCTATGCTTTTAATGCACAGCAGCAGACAGGAGCGACCTAATCTGTTTTCCGTCTGCTGTCGCACAGTAAAACAAGACGCATGAAACCAGTTTATAATGACATTTTGTAAACGTCCAAAGCATCTTACAGTACTTTGGGTGGCCAAAGGGACTATTTAATCCTCTTAAATGCGAAGATTTGTCACTCTGCTTTGTTTTTTTGATGATGGTAAACAACATATATCTACATTTTGAGTGTCAGTTAGACATAACAAGTAATTAAAAAGCGTCACCTTGGGCATTTTTACTTGTCTGTGACATTTTGTGGAAAAGATGATTAGCTGAGAGAATGATAAGCGCGCTGACTGATAAAAAAATAATTGTTAGTTGCAGTCCCAGTAGCCTGCAGCTCATACTGTCGTCATACGAGGTAAGACCTTTGAAAAATGTCTTTCTGTCGTCATTATGCAATACAAAATAGTCACAAACAAAGTGACAAATCCACTGAGAGGGAGTTTTAATTAATCTTGGGACATGTGAGTAGCTGTAGACACTCGGGTGTAATACATATTTCAGATAAAAGACTACAGTGATTGCCTTGAACTCCTACATATCATCAATTACATATACTTGATTTTGATTAGTAAATAACAAAAATGTAACTTGTATGATATGTATTCATTTTCCCTGTTGTGGCAGTTCTACACTTCTGCCAGTGGAGGGCAGTATTCAATGATTTATTCCCTTTTCTCACATTCTGGCTGCATCCAGCTGGGATAAAAACTACAGACCCTGCGATTATGATAATCACGAACAACTGGGAACTGATATATAAACCAGTGTAAAAGCTGAAGATGAGAGTGCAAAATGCATGTTAATATTACTATTAACATTCACAGTGAGTGAGTGTGTGTGTGTGTGTGTGTGCGTGCGTGCATGTGTGTGTGTGTTTGCATGCCAGTGTGTTTGTTTGATCATTATTTCTGATCATTATTTCTGGGGATATGTTATTTCCCAGACTGCTACACACAGCGGGGGGACTGTGGGCTGCACACACCGGATAGCAGCAGACCCTCACCTTTCATCTGCAGGGCTGTAGCCCAGGGTGAGGATTAACTCTGAGGCAAAGAGGCTAGACAGTGATGGAGCCTTTCCCCTTCAGTAAGAAACAGTAGGGGGGGAGGAAATGTAGGCAAAGGAGAGGAAGAAGAGGAGATGGAGGAGGAGGAGGAGGAGGAGGAGGATGTGCAGGGATAGGCAAGGGAAGATGCAGCAGTGGGAAACACTGATGGAAAAATTCATGGGCAGAGAGGGGGAGGCAGAGGAAGGATGAGAGCTGTGTATGAGATTTAGACAGAAGAAGGAGGTAAAGTGTGAGGGTGAGTTCAAGGTGAGCCAGTGGCCAGTAGCTCTACCATCGACCAGCAAACTTTTTCCTATTTACAGTCTGTTGGGATTCTTGCAGCACTAACTCCTGAAACCATTAATTCTTGTAGCCAATGCGTTTACCAAGCGTGCCAAACTGGAAGCTTGCAGTTTAAATACACACTCATCATAAAACTGTAAACGGTGCTTTCCACATTGCTACACAATTTTTCCAACTGTCTTTCCACATGTAAAAAAAAATAAATCCACTATCAAACAATGAGGTCACGTATCAATCAGACTGAAGCACTAAAAATAGGCCACAGGTGATGACTGAGTTTGGACAACAATAGAAGTCATTATCGGACAGAGAGTAAGAGAGTGAGAACAAGAAGAGGAGGAGGAGGACAAGGGGAAGGAAGGGGTGAAGCAGGGTGAGGGAGAAGGAAAGGATGAGGAAGAGGGAGGAGAGTCATGAACACAATAACTGATGAAATCAGAGCGACTGTAGTTGACTACGTTCTCAACCCCTGGATGAGCATGAGGGAGGATTAACAACAGCTGCAGGTATCATTTGGATGTTTTAGAATGAGAAGCAGTACATGAGCTCAAATGCTATAGTCTTACTACTAATAGAGTGTGTACCTGTTTTGTAAATTTGGCCATTGCAAGTTACTGCGTCAGAATCAGCAATGCAGTGTCACACCCAAATGTGAATTAGCTGTTGGTCCACAGTGCAAAAATGTATTTGTTTCACAGTAAAGACTGCTAAATTGTGGGCTGCCTACGTTTTGGTTTTTTTTGGCCTTTTCTGTTCTGCTGGCCTACCTCCACACCATGTGACTCCCCGGTTTCACACTACAACTCTCTTTCACTGTACACATAAAGGGAGTAGCACATTTTGCATTGAGGAAACCACGGTACTTTCACCCAGGAGTTGGTATGTGCACGCTACAAAACTACTACGTTAAGTTTCGGCACCAGGTTCCATTTCGAATTTGGGTAGAAGATGGTTTGGATTAAAATGCACCTTTGCAAAGGCTACATACAAAAATCCAGTTGTTTCCTACAAGAACAGCCCCTAAAAACATAAGAATCTCACAGTTTTACAGTCTTTTTTGTGAGAATAATATGTCTTGTGATGTGGACCAACATGACTACTGCACCTGTTTTTGTGATACTGGACAACTGTAAGAAAGTCACAGTGAGTCTCGCTTCCAAAAATGCAACAGAATTAGGATGTACAGATTCCCTTTTGAAAGAAACTCAGTTCCTACAAAACATCTGAGAGAGTTCCTTGTCTTTTCATGCTGGGCTTCACTTTTTTGTCTTGTCTCTTTCAGAGAGTTCTGGTGCTAGTAGCACAGTTAAAGCATCTCAAGCTGATACATGTGGATGCACTCCTAGGGCAATACAACACTGCACAAATTGTCACATCACTAGACACCTTCCACAAGAGACTAATTCCTAATGCCCAGGGCCAGAGAAGCTCAGGTATCCTCTTAACACACTGTCTGTTAGAACTGGGCTGCTGCGGTCTGCAATTGGTTCACACATCACCCACTTTTCATCGCACTCAATCTGCCCTCACACTCTCTGTTTTTGAATCTATTGAGAAATCCTTCTCAGCACCCAGCAATGCTTAGCCCTTCTACAGGCAATGGAGGAGGCTTGTGAGGATATCGATCAGGGGCCACGCCAGGCTTTTCATGCTGTGCAAGCCAACATCGCATTCGATGTGGATGAGGTCTGATGGACAGACCCACAAGGAAGACGAGACTCAAACAAATCCTTTTTTGTTGTTTCTTTTTCTAGCACAGATGTGTTTGTTTTCTTTTACTGCACTTTTGTTGTTAGAATTTTAGAACATTTTGAGAAAATAACGAAATTACTTTTTCTCCTTATTTGCAGTGACAGTGTGTTGTGTCATCAGTGTCTTTATTTATACTATCACTGGGTAGTTGGGGCTTTGTGCACATGTTCAAATGCTGACACAAAACTTTTTTTTTTTTTTTACAAGAAATGTATAATGTTTTGCTGGTTTTCTGTAAGAGTTTGTGGTTCGTGTGTGTTGGTGACGGTGTCTCAACACTCTGGGAAAAAAAGCTATGAGCTAAAGTTGGACAGTTATGTTCACCATTAAATATCATTTCATTATAAATGTAGTAGAAAAGGTAAAAACGATGATATGATAAACCTGACCTCCTAACTTGATGCCATTCATGCACGCTACTAGGTTTCAAAGAATATTGCTTTGTCATGAACACATTTTAGGTCTTTTACTTCTGATCAAGCAGCAGAGCTACTAAGTCAAACTAGATATGCGCAAAATTAAAAAAATATTCAATTTTACATTTTCAGTAGAGCTAAATAACAACTACTTTATAAGCAATTCAAAGAGAACACACCTTGAAGATGACAGGTGGTGCACTGGAACTGCGAGAGCTGAACAAATACAGGTTGCCTAAATATCTAAATAAATGCTAACATACATTCATGACACTTGGGAATACATGTAGCTTAGACTGTTTGAAGATATAATTATACCCAAATCATCCACACTGACTTCAAATGTTCCTACAGTCATCGTTGGTGAATATTGTTATGTGCCACAGTAGCTTGGCAGGCATTGCATTCTGCCATCGTGAGTCTGTGTGTGTGTGTGTGTGTTTGTGTCACAATGGCAGAATTTGATCCTGGAGACACCTACTGTTGCGGGAATTACCACAAAGGTAGTTTTGAGTTGTTTATATAACTGTTGACACATTTTGCCAACATGATAGCGTCGCAACTGTGCAAGATGCAGTCACAAAGCTTTACGGTTATATGGTGGAGATAAAAATGAAGTTTGGAGACAGGTGTGGTCCAAGTATTCACCAAGTTGTCTCAGGGGGTCAGAGCATCAACATGTTGACGGCTGTTGCAGCTGAAAGGTTCATTGCAACAAAGTCTCTAAGTTAAATACATAAAACCAGGATGAAGCCCTAGATAAAATATGATTTTACTTTTGTCCACTGTTTATATGATTGCTGTGCTTTGTAGTAAACAGTTCCAGACACACTAATAGGCTGAATCTGAATGTGACTTACTGCCTGTGATCTCAAACAGCACTTTGTCATTGAGGCCCAGTCTGAGCTCAGGCATTCCTGACAGGACCACTTTGAGCTTGATGCTTCCCACTATTTCACTGCGCAGGACGCTGCCATTGGCACTCACCTACAGACAGAAGACAAAATCATTACCTTTCAACATTACAACTATTGATGCATGTAGAACAGTACTGTGAAAATATTTTCAGTGGCTGTTTACAGTCAAATCTGCCATTTAGGGAACATAAAGTGCACCTACAAATACAAATGCATTTTAAGCCGCTACAACTAAAGGACTAGTCTATACAAATATTCTATACAAATGCATACAAGCTGGGAGAAACAAACAAACCAACAAATCAAACACTCAGCAGATACAAACAAACAAATCTAAAAGGGTTTGACAGCGCAGTGTGAGAAATGTAAGCAAGGAACCGATGTGAAAGGCAATGTAGATTCTCTGAACACATTTTTCTAAAAAAAAAAAAAAAAAAAGTCCCCGGTCACAGAAAAGGAAGTGACAACTGCAGCTCTCTAGCAGTGGTTAAACAGATACACCTCATTAGTTTCCCCTTGACTCATGGAAACCTGCAGCTGCATGTTGGGCTGTCCTTGAGGTGCCGCTTCAAGGACGAGCCACGCGAGAGGAGAGACTTCTTGTGTTTGAAGATGCAGCATGTTCGCGTATCAAATGTGCTCTGTTTCTTTTGCTGCAGGAAATGTTAGACCTTGAAAAAAATAATAAATCTAGCTCTCGCTGGGTTTGTCATGTAGCGCAGTAACATCACATTACACACTGATCAGTGGTTTTAAATACGTGTTAAGTCAATTAAGCTCAGGGAAAGAGAAATGCAATAACCGGTAAGAAACAAAAAAAACTATAATCTAAGTCCACATTATTATTATCTACACTCCTTGTTAAAAATCCATCATAATGTGACGACTATTCCATTACATTATAACCCTGATAGTTTCCATTCAGATTTCAAACAATGCAGGGGAAAGTTCAAACACTGTACAGTAGTTACAACATTATTAGCAAGTAGTAATAATTAAAAATGCTGTGTAATCATCTCACTTGTTGAGAATCATGTTGAGTATTCTGACTTGCAGAAAAGCATATGACGTGTTCCTATGCACTTTGCTTATTTAACTGAATAACCTTGGAAATATACTGAGTCACTCCCGCTGCACATAAAGAAAAAGCAAACAACATATTTTACTGAACCATAATGGTGCATTATTGATATAGGAGAACATTTCCTCTGCAATTCAATTCAAGGAAGGAGGAAAACTGTTTGGAGGAGTTCAAACATGCCAGGGTTTTCACAAACATGACTGTAGCACAAACACAAACGCACACACACACACACACACACACACACACACACACACACACACTGAGCCTCAAGGAAACACTTTGACCATCTACTTTTAAACAGAACTGAAAATCCAACACTTTTGGATGATGGATTAAACAATGGACCATGATGGGTAAAAACTGTAGAACTGAGACTGGAATGGAAAGAAAATTAAATGAAAAACAGCCTGATTTAATCATTATTTTCTACTAATGACAGTATAACATGGCCTAGCGAAGCTATAAATCTGTGCCGGCGAGTAATAATTAATTACCGTGCAGCTCTTTTTATGGTTATGATGTTGACAAAGCAAGCATTGCTCTCACCAGAAGATTCACCGACTCTATGACATCCATGAAAACTTCATTCTTCCTGTACTTGATGCCCTCTGACCGCCAAGACACAGCATTGGTGACGGTAGCAGGAGGTCGAGGCGCCCCAACCTCTAACTTATGGCCCTGCTGTGTGATGTACCTGAAAGAGACAAAGTCAGAGAGAAGGTGTAATGCAGCTCAAGCTGTGTCCAAAGTCAGTCTGTGATCGTGCTGAGCGGAACACCTGAAAATCCATAAAGTACATTCATCACAGCAGTTTGAGAAATAATGATCATAGGGTTCGATGAGTTTTAGCATGTTTTCCTTTCTCTAATTTGGGAGAGGCACCATGACAAACAGCCGGAGTGCTAAATTATAAAATAATCATTTTAATCTCCTTCAAAGGCTGACATCTACAGAGAGACACAACAAAGTAAGATTCTTAACTCAAAGAAATCTAAATGGAAAATGTGTGTCTACTTTGCAACAAGAACCCAAATTCTCTTGAGGAATGTTTTTACGCTTTGCGTTAATCACACCCCATGACTTAAAATAAACGAGTCATTCCAGTGTAAATAAATGAAAGGAGATTTGCATTCTTGCTGTAGGAAGATTATTCATGTATGTAATTAGGAAATAGATATTTACATAAATCTTGTCACCGTGGCCACGGATAATAAGTTGACACATGCATTTGTTTACATGATACCAAACTATTAAGCATTGCTTGGGTAAATAAAAACCCAAGCATCAAGTGTCTTACAATAGCACTGGAGTTTGATGAGCAGCTTTTCTTATTGATTTTAACAATTTTCTTTGTTGTTTTTGTGTTTGATGGAAGAAAAGCTTCAGTTTGTTTTTGTTTTTTTTGAAGTGTGTTGCTATAGAGGGGTTGAGACCATTACGTTCTATGAAAAGTAGAACGCATTTTAATTTACCAAAAGACATCAGAAAATTCTAACGCTTCACAAAGGATGACTGGCAGCTCCTCTTAAAAGAACTAATGCTTGTTTTCTTTTTAGTTCCGTGTTGAGTGCCACCAACTCCTGAAGGAAACATCTGGCTCTGTAGCTGCCTTTGTGTTCACCAGATAGTCACTCAATTCGTCTATCAGCTGGCAGTTAGCATGCAGAGGGTTTGTAGAGCTTGTTCTAGTTAAAGCAGCTGCCTTATGCAGGAAGCAACACCAATATGACTGATGAGACTGAATCAAAACAGTCTCATTTCCCACGTAAAACCAACACAATGAACTGAGGAGAAACTGTGGCAGCTTTGGGTTCATGGCTGTAAACAATTCCTTTGACATTGCACACAGACATAATCTGAAAACTTTAGTCTGGGCCAGCTTTAAAAATATCAATATGTCAATAATGATTAGAAGTACCCGACTACCCACTTACATAAGTCTGGCATCCACTGTGGCAGAAACAAATCAGTCTACTCTGTTTATGCTGTACATTACTGATGCCAGGAGGAGCATTTGTTCCGTTCATTTTCGTATCCATATCCAAGTGCTGTTACCTCATCTCTTAGCTGGAGAGCAGGTTTGTTTTACCAGTCCTCTCTGACTCCAGGGACACATAATGACTTGTCATGAGAATAAGAGGGAGCCGTGCTCAGATAAACAACATGTGACCAGGCCTGTTTTTATCCAAACACCTGCCCCCCTACCACTGTTTACTTCTCGCTGGCCTCATTTCCAGAAGCAGAAACAGTTTGAGGTTTTTAATTATTTTCACATTTTCAAAAGGTAAAAATTCATTCATATATGAGACCAAAAAAAATTTACTTTTATTTTATGTATTTTCGTATGTTTTTCAATGTGAAAAACTGATTATATATTGGCACTTGGCAGAAAGGCTTCCACAACACAAACAGTTAATTTAATTTATTTACAGACGATGACCCTTCATTAAAACACCAGGTCATTGTAACACAAATGACTGATTTGTGCGGCGGCTGACATCTCAAGAAAACAAATGGTACTTCAGTTGCTTCACTCTAAACATAGTGAATTGGTGCTGTTGACCTCCACTTGAACTTACTGTGGGGAAGTAGCTAACGTTCACATAAGGATTTGATACAGCTGTGCAGCCACGAGGCTTCGATCTGCTGAAATTCAGCTTTATTAATTTTTCACCAAGACATGTGCACTTAAAAAGATCCAAACGGGTTCTCTCTGAAGCCGTCTCTTGCCTCCTCCCTGTGTTCACCCCTTCTCCTCCCCTTCTCTTCTACTTCCTGTTGTCCCTCGTCTCTTCTTCTTCTTCTCCTCCCCAGGCCCAAACATTCCCCCAGATGCAGTGACGTACTACTGACCCGATGTTCCACATGAATTTGCCGTCCTCAAGAGAAAACACAGCCACATTTCAAAGTTTAATTCCGTCTTTTGTAGCTGTGGCTGCACTTTTCAGGAAAATAGAGTCATTTATCTTCAATCTAATCTGTATAATTTGTGGTGTATTCAATCCAGCCAATGTACTGAACCTTAACTACAAATTAACAACAACTATTCATTTTTATTGTTGCTTCTGTTCTCTACTTTTTTTTCTCTTTTTTTTTTTTAAACCTGCAATAACAGATTTTTTTTTGGGCCAATTAGGGGCAGCAGAAACAAGGTGTGAATACAACACTGGCATAAACTGACACATTGAATTTGTTAACTGTTGCTCATTTACACGTGTAACAGTTATGATGCAACACTACCATGAATTTCCAGGCGTGTTTCTGGCCACCTGGTGCATGTAAGTCAGTGTTATTTCTCTTTTAGTGCTGTTACTGAACTCCTGACGGAAATATATTGCTCTTTAGGTGCTAACGTTTACCAGCTGGTCACTATTGAGACCAGTAATAAAGACCAATACTTCATTATTCAGTGAGATGGCTTGTATGAAATAACAGACGTCACATAATTTACTGTACAAATTAACAATTGGTAACTTAGTTGAGATGTGCTGAGCTAAGGCGAAGTCAAGTTATGTTTTTAGCCCCTTAGCAATTATAAGTGTATACAGAATATAAATTTGTAGCTCTGTTTTGATTTTCGCTGACTCTTGAAGGAAACATCTGGTTAATTGTCGAAACTTTTTCACTGAAAACAGCTGCCTGCTGCCCGGGCAATGACGCTCTGAGAGTAGTGAGAGCAAAACAAAACAGTAAAGTTGCAGCCAGGACAGCCAAACAATGAGTTCAAACTTGCTGTAAAGCCCTGTAAAGCTGAAGATTTGTGTGATAGCTCTCTGTTGTCTCAGTTGACCTATTGTTATTATAAAAGTATTGATCATAGCTGCTCTAAACTGACTTAACTGCTTGAGCGTGAGCCAAGTGTCACGACCCATAAAGCCAATATAATCCTGCTGAAGGAACAGAAAAGACCAATGAAGTGTGTTGTTTCCCGTTCATTTGCACATTTCTCATCTAATGTCAAAAACAAACAAAAAATGCTAAGTAAACAAGTTTTAAATTGATTGACAGATTGAGGCAAAACCTTTTCCCTTGTTTTCTGTCCCAGTTCTTCCCACCTGGGGGGGAGGGGGAGGGGGGGGTCCTGAACGCATGCTGACATGTAGGAAAGCCTGTAAGTGCTGAGGGATGAAAGGCGGCGACAAGTGGGCTTGGGGTCGACTTCGGGTTGTTTTGTTGCTTTGCTGTTTGTTCTGTTTTGCCCCGATTCTCCTCAGAAATGCTAATGAACAGGATCTAGAAGTGGGTTTGGCAGCAAACTGACATATTAGCATAACAATAGCAGTCATACACACATGCGCCTGTACAGACTGTCTACACGAAGACACACACATTCATGTGCATATTGTAACTCTGCAGTCTCAATTGCATCCGCCCACACACACACACACACACACACACACACACACACACACACATTTACACTCTCACCAAGCAGGTAGTGTTAAAACGTGAACGAAAAGAAGTGTTTTTTTATGAAGGTTGGGGCATGAATAGGTCAGAGAACTGGAATAGCTTGCAGACAGAGAGTGAATGTGCATGTGTACTGTCTCTGTGTGCGAGTGTGTGTGCATGTGTGTGTGTACTGTCTGTGTGTGAGATGACAATTGTGTGTCTCCTTGGAGAAGAGAAGAGCAGGCCTTTTCTGTCTGAGAGTCTTGAGTGTGTCCAGCTGACGGTGTCATTGTGTTTGAGTGCCAATAGGAGCCTGGTAATTATCAGTGCTATTCAGACACTAAACACACACACACACACACACACACACACACACACACACACACACACACACACACGCACGCACGCACGCACGCACGCACGCACGCACGCACGCACGCACGCACGCACGCACGCACGCACGCACGCACGCACATGCCCAAAGCCAAACCTCAGTGCAAATACAGCACATGAAATTAAATATCAATCATACCAGAAAAAAGCCCAATCACATTTATTAAAGAGAAAATCAGGCTGGAGTGCAGTAATTATGGTCTTTGAAACTTTAACCTCGTGCCCTCATCAGCCTGATTAGAGTTCTGTTTAAATGTCAGAACACAGTGCAGACACACAACTGATCAAATGTAAAAAAAAAAAAAAAAAAAGACAAGCAACTTACTCTTGCAGGATCTTGCTGTCAGTCGTCTGAGGGAACCCAAAGTCCATCACTTCGTCCATCAGCTCGTACACCGTCACAAAGTTGTCACGAATACTCTCCTCCTCGAGTTCTTTAAAGTACTGCTTAAACACCTACAGACACAAACAGATACAGCTATTATGTGATATTCAAGTTGTTTGGCTGTACTTTCATGTTTTTTTGCATTGTGTCTTGGTAAGTAGGGAGAGTGCACTCATGTTATTATGCTCGTACTGACTGTACTGACAGGAAGATGTTTTGGTTTTTTTCCCCAAAAGCACAACACTGAAGGGAAAAACAGCTGCTGAAATAAGAAGTAAAGCTGCACTTCATGTGTTTGGTTAAATAGTCCATACTGTAATTTAATATTACTATTCAAAATACTTGTCAAGAGGACATATGTACATTTACAGGGTAATAATTAGTACTAGAATATGTTCACATGCCTAATGTTCAAAAAACAAATAATGCTGTGCATTGCTGCAGAACTTCCTCTCATTCTGTCTGCAATACACCTTTTTAGCTTCTGTCTCTTTAAGGCCTCTACAGATAAGTCTAGTCTGCCCTGATTGGTCAGCTGATCTGACAAAATGAAGCAACAGCGCTGGGCGATGTTGGTTACAGATAACAAATCTACATCTAGGAACATGTGCAGAGAAACGTAGGTGTAGCCAAAGCAGCTCTTGTGAGTAACGATGGAGGGCTGTGATGAAGCTGCTCATGCTCAGATTGAGCGTGTACCAAATAAGAGCTGGGCAGGTGCACATGTGTTACATGGTGACGTAGACAAGTCACGAAATAAAAGCCTCGACTTAAAACAAGGCGGTTCATGGAAGGTAAGGAGCAGTGTTTTCTGTGGGAGAGAAT
>NW_007577889.1:695770-706100 GCF_000690725.1 Stegastes partitus
ACTACTACTATGGTAATATAACCCAAAATGTGATGTCCACGCATGTGATTGTCAGGTCTTAAGAGGTTGAAGTCATATAATCCACCCTCATCAAGAAACAGACTTTGGTCAACTGATGAAACGGAAGGTAGCGTGATAGTTTCATGCTATATTAACAAGTAAGGAAATAAGTTATTATTTATATAGCAGAAGTCCCATAGCTGAAGTAAAGACACAAAAGCATAAAAATACACGAAAGCACAAATACTGTATAGCCTATGGATGTTAATAATAATAAAAAAAAAAACAGGTTTAATGACAATAAGAACACAGTTTGTTTTTTTTGTCAGTGGCTTGGTTTAGAGTCAAAATACACTATAAAGTAACCCAAACCACTAAGTAATGCACTCAATGTAGAAAGGCCTATTTTGCTTCCATTAAGGAATGAGTGGGTTGTTAATATATGCACAACCTTCCCTTGAACTAAAAATTAAAGATGTGAACTACGGTGTCAAACGTCAGACTCACCTGTACTATTTTATAAAGGAAGGAGTACACAAGAGCAGCATTGGCGTTCTTCTTGGTCATCGCCACCACTGAAGAAAAGACTGTTAAGAAACAACTGCACAAGTGGAGTAGAGAAATTGCCTAAATCAGAAATAAACAAGATGTAGACGTGATGTGAGCGCCCTTCAGATGTCGAGACTAGTTCTAAAATGAATGCGATGCAATAGAAAGTTGCCAGAATGCATCAGATTTGCAAGCAATTGAGAACATGGCCACAGGGAGGTAAAACAGCTCAGTTGTTTAATGCTGATGTGCACTGGGAATACCAGTTACCCAAAACTGCAATATGATGCTGAATTAATAATGTGTAAGGATGTCTGACTGCCCAATCTCGCAATGAAAAAAAGGGTGGTATACTGTGCATAACACATCACAGTGAATCTGTGTTCAATTTTTCAACTGGCTGTGATACATGATGTGATAAAACAGACACAGAGAAGATCAGAAGTAGCCTCCTACAAAGACCTGAAGCGCAGAACTTCCCATGAATCTGCTAAGGGAAGATGCAATTAAAGTATATCTACTGGATACTATAGATCATTAATATCCAGGACTGATGGAGGGGAGTCACTTTGAAGTAGAAAGCAGGAATGTCAGTCAGTGAAACAACACTGTTTGGCAAACACATGAATTCACATAGATACTTATTGTGAAGGTTCATTTCCAACAGAGACATCAAAGAGCATCATTCAGGAATGCAATCCTTTTGGATACAGTAAAGATTGCTGTGTTTGATCCACAAGAAGTGTGAGGAGCCGTGGCTGACCAGCGGCGACATCTCAGCCTCTTCTTCTCGCTTCATCAGGATGGGCATGAAGTGGTCAATCTCATTCATGTCCATGTTCCCCATGTAGTTACGGCAAATCAGAACCTGAATAGATAGACACACAAAATACAGAAGCAGAGGACACAGTTATAGAGAAACTACTCAGCCACTGAATATTTAAAGCTTTTGGTTGAGATACCAAACCTGCACTCGAGCTTAAAGATGCTTTGGGAACCCCTCGGCAGACTAAAACAACCTCCTGGACAGATAGGATTTTTCGAGCTCATCTCCCACAGAAATGTGCAAACTGTGTTTCCAACTCGGACTTCGTCTTTGTAGCTTTAATGGACTGATGGATATTCGATCATGAATGATGAATGACCAACTTCTCGACACGAAAGAAGAATCAGAGCAGACTTTACCAAGGGCCTGAAGATTCTCAGGGAAGTACAGGTTGGAAGTTGGAGACATGCAATGCTCCTAAACCTTAGTGGTCTAAAGTGCATAATATTTAATTCCAACATTCCTGGTTCACTTCTGGAGAGACATGTGCTGTAAATCATGGCCCCTTCAGTACTGTTTTTTTTTTTTTTTACATTATAATGTTATTTTATATTGAAATTTAATTTGCAAAAAAATTCTAAAGTCAAGCTTCAGTTCAACATTTATTGTGTAAAACATTTAAAGCATGTGATGGAGCATTACTACATGAGACAACATCAAAATAAACAAAAAATCAATTTGTAAAACCACTGACATGACAGTCTAAAGCTGAGCTAGGCAGTTTTATTTTGGAACCACTTGGAACATTCTACAATAACCTTTCAACATATTTTATTTAAAGTAGACTACACCTATTCTTGGCTCCTCTTATAGTGTTTTAACATGAGATTTTATCCAATCTCAGGCCGTTTTACTGAGAGCAGGTGAGATAGTGTACGTCTACATTGTGGCACTTGTGATTTGCTAACTGCATTGCTTCAAATTGAAATTTTATTTTATATTTTTTAGCCCAAGTATGCATTACTGAGACTACTGTCACCACAAAATATGATATGTCTGCTTTTACTTTTGTGGATTTATCAGGAAATTGTGGAGTCTGTTAAAAACACCCTCTTTGAATCTAAGAGAGTTGGTCTCCTAATCTTGGCTGAACAAGTTTTTTAAAAAAAAACAACTCCATTGTGGACGCAATGAAAATAAACCACAGCATGAAAAAGAACAATAGATGACTGAAGAACAAAAGACATGACCCGGACACTGCTGATACTACTTTTAGTTGTAAGTCAGGAATTTGAAAAGATAAGACAGCACAGTGTACATGCTCATATCACAGAATTAGACTCTTTTTAATACAGTTTAAAGCTATTTTCGAACCTTTTTCCAGGTGTGATCTATAACAGGGACTAGGTGACTAACAGCATCAGGAGCTGTCTTGACATGTGGGACAGTTATAACATTTTTCATCAACACCTACAGTGTTGTTCACAGATGTGGTGAGATTTGCTTCATTTAGCCCAGAGTTAGCACCACACCTACTAATTTTAATAGCGACACACTCACGCATACACACACACATAACAAGATGACTCAGCAGTCTTGCTCGACTCCGGACACACAAAGTGAAGAAAGAGATCAAAGCTTCTACGCTTGAGGGATCGAGATGACACACACACACACACACACTCACACAGCTTCCCCTTTCTTTAATCGGGGAGTCTGTGTTGCGCCGGGGTCACACAGGGGCAGATGCAACAAAGGCAGGAGGAAATAAGAAATAAAAAAAAAAGGACATTCCAGCAAAGTAAAGTAATCTGGGGGAGAAAAAAGGATATGAACAGGCCACTGCACAGGTTGTGTGAGAGGAGAAGGAAACCACAGAGCGAAAAGGTCGGAGGTCGCCGGAGAGAGAGAATGAGATATAGACAAATCTTTGCATCAAAAGGCGCTGCTATGCTGAAGGAGCCTGGAACAGTGTCCAGTGATTCACTTTGTGGTTCTGAACCCAAAACCCTGATAGAAAAACCTAAATGCAAATATACCCTTTAGAAAAGCCTGAACTGCAGGTTTCTTCTGTAGCTGTCTTTGTTGATTTAGGTTATCCCATCCAAAAGCACTGTGATAACTTCTCACTGGAGTTATCTTTAAATCACAGACAGAACATGACAAGCTGAATTAGTGGGACACTACCTATCAGTGCAGCACGCACACAGCGCTGATGTCAAATCACATCATCAACAAGCAAGTGCAGGTTAAGTTGGTTTAAAACTTGTGATCAAACAATTACCTATTTAAAAAGTCGACAATTCAGTGTTTCAGAGGTGAGGATTAGCTGCTTTTCTCTGTTTAAGATCAATGGATATGAACTATGTTTGAGTTTTCGATGGTTGGTTCAACAAAAAAAGGGCAACATTATCTTTAAAAAAAAAAAAAATTGTGGACTAAAGCAATTAATCAACCAGGAAATCAACAGATTGATGCATAACATAAAAGATGATTAGTTAGTTGATGTTAAAATGTGCTACTGATAAAATAAAAGTGGTTCAGAACAACAAAACACACATCCTCTACTGCACCTGCTACGGGCACAAAAAGCATTGCAAAGGGTAGAAAGAAATACACCAACACTGCCAACCGACACCACTTACGTAATGTCACCCGTATCAGTTGCAAAAAAAGAGGACAGTAACACTGCTGGCACTGTGCAGCCATGTGCACATACTTCAGAATTGTCAAAATGATTTGTAGAGTAAACTTAATCTATGTTTGATTTCACATATAAATAAATCATTAAGTGCCATTGCCCCCGTTTTCCAGTCAGTCCCTGAGATTACAGTCGAAAACATTTGTTCTGATGAGCCGCAGCAAGTTTGTTATTGAGTGCTTTATTTCCAGTGCTTCTGTTACTGTTTCCCCATTGTCAGCACAGTGATGCATATGCAGCCTTCTTTTGCCAACAGCAACTTGCTGTTGTGAGTCATTTCAGTCAGACAGCTCTACAGCTGATAGCTGAATATGAGCGATAGACTTCTCGCTGTCAGCTGCGTTGATTACGGCCTCTCGGCGATCACAAAGACGATTTAGAAAAGCTCGACTTTCACCTTTAGCATATGTGAGACTCAACACATTGTTGTCATGTCTCCGTGGTTTAAAATATGTAACACATTAAAAAAGGAAAACATCTGATAATGTAGTTCAGCTGAGAAGCAACGCATCAAACACAACACCTCACACAAACAGTTAGCATATTTCATGCCCCAGAGCAGAGCACAGCTACTTAATAATCCAGGTCTCATTAAAGTCTAGTGTGAATATGCTCCTTCCATGCGAAGCTGCTGTACTGTCTGTTCAAAACATATTCCGGAAAGTTGAGTCGGCATTTACGAATATTTATTACAAATATTTTTACATCTCATACATCCCTGTATTTTACCCCTGAGACCTGATTACACGTAGCTATCACACTGCATACGACAAGTAGCTCAAAGTCCTTCACATAAGGAAATTGCTAAAAAAAAAAAATAATGAGAGTTTGAAAAAAACAGCAAAACTAATAAATGTTTTAGGGGCAAACTCAGAAAAGAAGCAAAAGGAAGTAAAACATGAAACTTGACCTGAATGTAAGGCGTGCCATAGAGGCAGAGACACTTTTACAGAAGCGCTATTAGGAATAGTAAAAAAGAAAAATAATGTTGAACTTATTTGTATTAAAAATGCCATTTTCTTGTGCAGTTTTCTTACTGTGGGGGTCCACTGCTGGGTAGAGGACAACACATATCACTATTCTAAATGTTTTAATTGACTTTTACCAAGTATCTCAAACCCACTGGTGGCCTTAAAAACCACCAAGGGAAAATCCTTGCGGGTATTTAGTGGAAGTTGGTCACTGGGACACATGAGGCATTCACTGACTGTTTACAATGTGTGAAATCAATAGACGCCACTCACTGCTGACCTCCAAAGACAAATGGCAACCAGAAAACCCTCAGTGGAGCGTAGGACTGGAAGGGAAAACACTACAACACTAGTAACAGTCTGCATCACCCTTCAACGGTTTAGAAAACAGTCCCAGAGGAAAGAAAAAAACATATCAAATGAAATATCAATCCAATAGTAAGATGAATTCTTATTCCAAAATATCAATATCGTATTAAATCCTGCACACAGCTCTGTTATTTCAGAGTTGTTAGGAGTTAACAGTGGCCTACTTGTGGATTCAATATTTGTACACTGAAGAATGCAAAAAGACGCCACAGAGTTACTCCATCAATTGCAACCGTTTAGCGCTGTGCATGCTGACAGTGCCTCTTTTACTGAACACTTAGAGGTTCATTGAAGCTCAGCTTTCTTATCCAACAGCACTAACAGTCTACAGTGACACTGGCAGCTCTGTGAGGCTGCACTAAGGAGCCTGCAAACATGCTCACATTGTGTCTGCATGCTGACATTTAGCATCGTGTTAGTTTAGCGTGTTAGCGTGCTGAAATTTGCTAATTGGTACTGACGCCAGAGGACAAATGATGCTGACAGGAACATCATTATTTCTTCAGCTGTATAAATATTAGTTTGACGTTAGATATTTGCATTTGGTGTAAAGTGGATCACCAGTTGTTACAATGGGAAACCTGTGGGAAACACTAATCCAATAGACGTTAAAGTAATTCTCTGAAAACCACAACCTGTTTGTGACACTACAGGAAAAGTCAAGGCGTCACCAGAGTCATGACGATTCATCATCTGGGGTCCATAAATATCTGTACCAATCAGTCTTGTAGCTGCTCTGCCTGGAACAAAGTGGTGAACTGACCCAACAGTTGGCTAAAATCAACCTATTCAGCTAATTAAAAGTACACCATCTTGGATCACTCCTGTACATTTACTTTATAATGTTAATGAATGTGCACTGTCTCAAATATTACAAGAGCTCAGCTGTAGCCCCCTGAGCGCCCCGCCTGTCTGTCCAACTGTGTTAAACTTAGTCCAGAAACCTTGCGTGATCGCATTTTAAGCTTCCAGCTGATGCAACGTGCCGTTACTCACGACAATCCCAAACTTCAGCTCAAGCATGTTCGCTTATTAAAAATTCTATTACGCAGCACTGGGAACAAATGATGCCGTGCTGATTTCAATAGTCTGACATTTCAGTCTACGCAGCGGGTCCCAGCAGCCAGCCATGTGCAGCCTAGTGAGCAGGAGGTACGACAGAGAGGAGGGAACCTCAGGGCGGCGGGATAAAGGCCAGAGGTGGAAACTGGCTTCTGCAGTAGCTGTGTGTTTTCAACTGTGTTTTCAACTGTGTCCACAAATGTGCGTACTAAAATGACCCGCGGATCCGCGCATGACCGCCTGCCATCATTGCCTGTGCGATTATTTTTACGATGGTGTCATTTTGAATATTTTCACCCTGCTCTGCATTCTAGTTTAACTGCAATCCAATTTCGTTCCTCTGCTGCTGTAATAGAGGATCTCATCTGGCCGGGGCAGAGGGGGGAGGGCGAGGACTGAAGGTGAAGAGCTACCGACTTGCCCCAGGGCAGAGATAGATAGATGGATAACACGAGGGAGGAAGAGAAAACCTTTAATCTGTGCAATCAGACATCCAGGCAACTAAGGTCTGATCCTCCTCCCTGATGGGTAATGTTGTCAAGCACGTAAGCCGTCTTCAGCAATTCCTTTTCTGGCTCTAAAACAAATAACTTCTGCAGAATCGAATAAAGTAAGCTTGGTCATACATTTAGAATAAATGCAGCAATTAAGTGTTTACATTTAGAACACTTAAAATACTCTTGCAAATGCTCTTAAAGCTAAAATTGAGGATTAGTTGAATTATTGATTAAGCTGACTTACTTTTTTGATGTCAGATAATTGTGAAAATGCATGCATACAGTAACAAGTTCACAGGTTGCATTATCAAATTGTTTTGTCTGACCAACACTCCCAAGCCAACTCACAGAGACAGATAAAACTATTGGTTGGGGAACTGAGGACTTCTACTAGATGATTTGATAAATAATACGGGATTTTTTTTAGCAAAATGCCAAAAACTCAGGGTTTCCAGGAGGGATGCACGATAGTAAAATTTCTTTCCAATACCAATATCCGATTATATTTCTGATATCGCCGATAACTGATATTACCGATGTCGATGTTCAATTTTTGTTCACACAGAAAAATGAGTATAGGTAAGCACTGTGAGAATGTGAAAACTATTCAAAAGAAGTCCGAATTAGACCACACAGTCTTTTTCATTACGGAACAAAAGTAAAACATATTTAAACATATTTTAACATACCTAACATTCAAGTCCAGGAGCATTTCAGTAAAAACATCTGTGAAATAGCAGCAATATCAAACGTAGAGACGAAGCCGCTCATGTTAGACAATCATCGGTTTTTCACATCGGCTAAATTTGTTCATCGGAAAGAACTAATATCAGCCGATACCGACGTGGTCGCCGATATATCGTGCATCCCTTGTTTCCAGCTTCTTAAACGTGAATATTTGCTGTTTTTCTGGTTGTCTTTTGTATGATTGCAAAGTAAACAGTGTTGGATCTGTTGGCAAAACAAGCAAAGCAAACTGCAGACGTCACCTTGAGCCCTGGAGAACACGAATGGGCTTTTTTTCCTACTATTTTCTGAAGATTTGTTTAATAATGAAGAAAATATGCAGATGGAGGGAAATTCTTAGTTGCACTTGCAAATGATATAAAACATACAAAAGCAGCTGTAAATTCACACATTTTAGAGGCCATTACAGCTTGAATAAAGGCTATCACTGACTAAACCAGCTAATCCACTTCTGTTTTTAGCTTCAATCATAATTGAGTCTCTTGAAATCCAATGCTAAAGTTAGCCATCCTCCACACCTTCACCCCAAAATTAAATATAGCTCAGTAATTGTTCTGTGATAACTTGCTGGGGCTACAAAGACTGAAGTTTCTAACTTTGAAATAGGACACATCACACACAATAAGGGCTGCATCAGTGCACTAGAACAAGCCTCTCTGTGTGCACTGAAGGCTGCTGGACCAACGAGTTTGGCAAGTTGAGCTTCTCTTCCTGTCTGCGGCTCACAAGTTAGCAAAGCAGCTGTCAGGAAACACTACTATATCTGCCACATGATGTCCAGACCAAGAGTAAACCAATAAAAAACTGACACGCTCTTCATTTCTGTGACATTTCCCTGGCTTCCTCTAAGCTAACGTCCAGGTTCCTAGCAGGCAGGTGCTTCCCCGGTAACTTCCCCACCAACAAGTCGTCGCCAACTAACTTACCTTCCCCTTGAGGTCCAGGATGAAGATCGCCGACGCAGACATGTCGGCGGAGAGAAACCCTCGACAACAAGAAGTAGGCTGGATAATAAAAAAAAAACAACAACAAACGAAGCTCTGCTGTCAGATGTGGGTCACTTGAAGGGACTAATGTTCGCTCCCATCATCCTCCTTCCTCCTCTCCTCCACTCTCTTCAGTCGCCTCGCTGCAACTCGCTGCTTTTCCGGACCCTACTATCAAGTTAGCGGAGGTTACTGGAGTTCAACCTCCGGCTGTTTGGTGCCTCAGCTTTTATGATTTTAAAACTTTGATTCAGGCAAAGATTCATACCAGAGATAAAGAGCAGCATTAGCTCGAGAAATGTACTTAAATTTCAAGGCACTTTACTTGAGTATTTTATGATGCTTTCTTTATTTTCTGAGGGAAATACTGACTTTGACTTCGCTATATTTTAATGACAACAGTTGTTACTAGGCAGATTAAGATTTCACACGTGATCATTGGATAAAAGTTACTGCATCTAAAATTACTATAAATCTAAAAATACAAAACTGTATAATCATAGGGATACACAAAAAGTACATTTCGCATAAATTAAAAAATAGTAAAAATTTCACTGTTTCCCTGCAATACAGAACATTTCTTGTCCTGTAATTTGACACAGAATAGTTGTACATAATTGTACAAAAAAAAATGCTTATTCTATGTTTATGTTCTATGTTTATTTCTAATCTGCCGGCCTACAATTATATTTATGAGCAATAAAGCTTTCTTGAGACAGATAAATTTCTCAACTAACGCATATGATAATCTTAGAAGGTAAGGTGCATTATTATTATAAATTGAATTATCCAACAGCTTAAATTAAATCAGTTGGGGGGGAAAAACCCCACCAAAATGGCAGTAATAATATTTAAATCATGTATTGATATAATTACCTTTAAGGATGATAAGAATTAAATATAATTTAATACACTACATTTATTGAATGCTGAGAAATCACATTACAATTGCTTTAGTTTTTTTACATTGAAATGTAGGGCTAAATCAACAACATATTCTTATTTTAGATTTGAATCTTTGGTTAGTCTGAAGCGTGACACGCCCTTAACGTAGTAAAATGTGTGCTTTTATTTTGTAGATGCGGTTGTCTCTCTTCCGGTGTTGCTGTGAGCTTCCCTGTGTGTGTGTATGTGTGTGCAGAGCGTCTCCTGACAGCTTCACACAGACCTGTCAGTCCGCTCTCATCAGCTGCAGCTCTCTGTGGATCCGGAGCGCTGCAGGCCTTTAGTCGAGACGCAGTGTCAGCCTTAATCACTGTTGTTTATACCCGCGTAGCAAAGTTTAAAAAGAAAGGTGAGCGCAGCGACTCCAGCGTTGTGTCCAACGAGGCAAAACAGCAAGAAAACTGTGAGAAACTAATCCTCACAAGTTCCCTTGGATTTGAAAATAGACCTGAGTCACACACACACGCCCAGTGACACTGATTCACTTACAAAAGGAATTTTTTTTTTTTATTGAAATCTCACTGTTACAGTTTGGTGAGCAAACCTCATCAGGACTTTAGTCAGTCAGCAGGTGAAGTAGTGAATTCATGCACATTCTCTGTCTGTTATAACAAGAATAGCAGCCAAAAGTGGAAAGCAGCTAATTAGAAGTGCTGCTCCTGGTATAAATGAGTCGCCCTACATTTTCATGTAGCAGCTCCTCTGTAGGTCTATATTTAAAAAAAATCTTGCTATGG
>NW_007577889.1:706135-744634 GCF_000690725.1 Stegastes partitus
TGTAACAACACAAGTAATAATAAAAAGACTGAATTCACCTTTATAGACTTTTTTTCTGTTGTAAAATAATTAATCTATCAAATTATACAAAGAAGATCACTTTGGAGAACATCACAGATGTCCTTTGCTGCTAGTTAAAGTACCAAAGAGTCATACAGGCTTTACATTGCAGCACAGATTGGTCCTGAACAGTGGCGGCTGGTTAATAAGGGGCGCCCAATGACCAGGTAAAAAGTAGTTCTCAAACGTAAAATTAAATTTGAATTAATTATAACAAAATGATAATAAAGTTACTAATAGCGTTCATGTTATTTTGCTATATCACCAATATTTGCATTATTAACAGATTTAATATTAGTCTTCACTGTGTGTTTACTAATTCTACACTTCCTGGATGCGGGCGACGGCCAACATGAGTGTGTATGTGGCTCGAAAAGCTTCTCCTGATCATGTGACCGCAGCCTGGACTCTGATTGGCAGCTGCAGACTTTTTCACGGGGCGCAGCTCGGTGCGTCCGGGACCCGTCCACTTTTGCTGTAAGCCAATTAATTTTGTCTTTATTTGCTTTTGTCTTCTGTGGTTGGATATCAAACCTGTCCTTCGACGTTCTTACGACTGTGCTTTCTGACACGTCACACTAACTTTCCCTCCTCTTCTACTTGAAGACAGCTACTGTTTTGACAGCTTAATGAGCTGGCCACGCTGCCAATGGAGAAAAGACTGCTTTTAGAGAAGACTGCGTGTAGAATACATGTAACTGGGTTTAACGTCGGACAAATGTGACCTGAGAACGCCCTAGTTTATTATTTTTTAAAGTCATTTTTGGCCACACACCTGTCAGAGCACACCACAGCCACCAAACAGGAGCTACCGCAGCCTGCTATGTGGGGCGTTCAGGGAGCATCAGTAAATCGTGGAATCTATCTAAAAGAAAATGTTTCGCAAAGTCATGTGTTTTGCCTTTGACCAGGTGGGAGGTGCAACAAAATGAGAAAGTGGGTGATACTGGTGCTACCAGCGAAAGAGTTAGTTTGGAGCCCTGAATAGTGTTTTGTTTTTTTTTTTCTCATTTTTTATGTTGTGTGTTTTGAGTTTGTACAGATCCTGTAAATATTGATGAAAGTTGATGAATGGTTTTGAAATTTAGTTCTGGTAATTCTTGATAATGTTAAATTAGATTATGATTACAACATCCTCCAAAGGTAGACAGTTTGCATTCCTGTAAATAGTTGTGCCTGATGTTTCTCATATTCTAACTTCTGATTTTAAATAAAAGGTCATTTGCAGACTGCACCGTCCTACCAAAAATTTTCACCAGCCGCCACTGGTCCTGAATAGCATTACACATCCACATTTATCCGTGTTGGTACCTTCGAACAAAAATATAGGCAGTCGTGTTCACTACAAGAAGATATTTTTAAAAGCAGGTTCTATCAACGGATCCGTCTGTCAGTCACCACAAATAGAGTCACAAATTGGTGTTTCACTGTGGTAACATTTACAAATGACACATTAATGCCCTTTTCATGCCCTTGAAAAAACTGATTGGTGTGATTATGACTCATCACTAACTATTTTACATTTTCATTATACTGTCACATTAAGCATGTCGTAAAGCAGATGACTTAAATACAATCACATGAAAACATAAGCACATCCGATTGCAGTTGTTGACTTTTTTTTTTAGCATATTTGAACAAGCAAACACTTGCTACTCTGAAGCGGCACCCTTTTAATAAAGGGTGCTTCAGCCCCAGAGCAGCCCACATGATGCAAAAAGCAGAACCCCAGAATTTCATCACAGGATCTGCAGGTAACTATTGAAACTGTATTCAAAATCTGACTCGCACAGGAGACATGCAAAAACTTTTTGTTGTCCAAACAAACAAACAAAAAAAACTGAGCAAATTTAAATCTTGCTAATACAGGCAAAGAGTAGTTATATATAATGTAGAATCAAAGATAGAGGTGGTTGTCACAGTAACAGTAGCCGCATTTGTTGCAAACCAAAGACCGCCTCTCAGGAGAAGAGCCTCACACCAGCTGTGAAATGTGATGGTTTAGGGATGTTTCACTGCTTCAAGGACCGAGGCAGGTTGCACAAATTGATTCAACTATGAATTCTACATCGTGTCAAAGAGCGCTTCGTAATAATGTGAGCCCACCTGTCCGAAAGCTGGAGCTGAACCAGAAGTGCACCTTTCAGCAGATTAAGCGTACCAGCAAATCCACCAAAGAGTAGCTCAGAAAGAAGAAATGGAAGGTTACGGAACAACCCAGTCAAAGCCCCAATTGGAAACCTATTGAAATGTTGTTGGGGTGGATTTGAAACATGCATGTAAGAAAACCTTCAAACATATAGCAAGTGAAGGAATTTTACATGGAAAGATCAAAAATGTCAGAGACTGTTGAGGGAATGTGCAAAATGCCTACAAGGAGTTATTTCTGCTGAAGGGGGACATAATAGGTTTGATGCCAGGGTTGTACTTACTTTTCCAGGAGAATATTACCTCTATTGATATTCTTGTTGAATAAATGATTGAAAAAGGTATGTTCAAGTATACTTCTTTAAGACTATATCAAAGAGAGTCAAATGTTTGCTTGTCCAAATGTAAAACTTTTTCCACTTATTTTTTCACATAGCTGTACATTTTCCTGAGAATATGCTGAAATTCTCTATTACGTAGAACATTGTTGAGCCCTCAGATCCCACAATGAGAACTCCTGCCACAATAATGCTCTTTGCAATATAGTTATTTCATGTTTCCGTAAAAATGCAGATGTATTTACACATTTCAGTGCTCCCCCCCCTCCCCCTATACACTAAACCAATTTTTTTGAAGTGTCCGTTTTATGATAGAAAACATGAATTTTTCAACACGAAGAAAAGAATGGAGTGGAATTGGTGGCTCAGGGGGTTTTCTGACTCGATCAACAAAAATTGAGTTGAGGGGGTGTAGAGACGCTCCTACTAAGTGATGGTAAATTCAATCTCATCCATCTCCTCCTCTGTGTCCTCGTCTATGTTCTCCGCCGCTCGCTCAGCTCTCGCTCTCTCGCTGGCTGGGATGTAGTTGTCCTCAATGAAGCCGTCATCATCCTCCTCGCTCACAGGAGGGATGCAGTCAGGGTTCATTCCACGTCCCCGATGCATGGCGAATTCCACCTCAAGGCCTGCAGGCGGTAAAACAAAAAAAAAAAAATCCAACAATCATTAAAAGGTAACATATAATTTTGTCTGACAGAGTTCTCTTTATGTATACACGTATAAACGCTTGTGACAAACAGACCAGAGGAAGCTATAATGTGTCACACCATGTCCTTGTACATCTTCTCCATCATCAGTGATTTATGAAGTCAATTTCACACTAATATTCTTGAGCTTTTATTATTGTAGTGTTATCAGCTCACAAGCAGAGAGTCCACACATACACACTGCACAAGAAAGAAAGATTTTGAAGATAACATTTTTTTGTCTTTTTCACTTTCAGGCTCCAGTGTGCATTTCTCTCTTTAATTGTGTAAAGATGTGGATGTGACATAACAAACATGATCATTTATCTTTTTCTTGATGTTCGTGGCACTCAAGGTGATAGACATTCATTATGAGCTGTTTTTCTGTCTTCTGGATGGTATAAGTCCAACATTCATCCATTGTTTTGCTCTCTGTTGGTCTCCATCAACTCCTGAGGAAAACTGGTTTCTTACCTGCTAAATCATTTACAGTTTGTTTGTTTTGGGCCGTCTGCTGATTGGTGCTGGGGAGGTTATTGTACAAAAAGTTTATTTGGGCAAAACTCCACTGCCTACTTTGGCTGGATGTAATGCTATAAAGCTGACAGTATCTACGAGGTCATGTGATAACTCAAATAATTCACAATATGCATAGTCATCTGATCCCTTGTTGTTGTAAAAATATTGATTACTGCAGCTTTAAACAGGGATCAAGCACAATATGGGAGTAAGGACAGGTTTTTATGTTGTTGTTGTTGTTATTCTATTATGGACATGTGACAAATTAAAGGAAAAACCAGACCCCGGTGATCAGATCTGCTGGCTGTGTTACTCTGTGGGGGCAGTTTGCTGGTCTGGTTTGCGTTCACCTGCCCTCTTGGAGAAAAGAGTCACTGCAAATCAATACAAAGTTGTTCTGACTTATCACCTATAATGAAACCTTTCCATCCTAAAAGTAGCGGTCTCTTCCAGGATGCCTCCATCCACAATGCGTGAGGGGTCACTGAATGATTTGATGAGTATGAAAATGGTGTAAATCATTCACTATGACCCTCACAGACACCAGATCTCATCCCAGATGAACACCTATGGGAGATGTGGAACCAACACACTCATCCACCATCACCATCAAAACACACAATATGTTTTGGAAGAACTGTGTTCGTCTCTCCAGGAGAGTTCCAGAGGCTTGAAGAACCAATGTCTCGGAGGCCTAACATCTTACTAAGTAATTTTGATTTTTCTTCTAATATGTAACCTGTAGACTATATCTTGACATTTACACTGTGAAAGACACCTTGTGTAAACAATGGGACAAAGCTGTTGAGATTTTAGCTGTTGGATAGACATTCCTCACTAATAAATCGTTAAGGGACATCGGCAGTACAACACCAATGTTTTCAGCTTAATACAAACAGGTTGAGCTACATTTTTTCCCATTGCACAAAAAACTGTTTTGTCAATACATAGTGTATCTCTGCAGTGCCATGTGTAGAAAACAAACCTGACGGGTCAAGATGGCTGACAGTGTCTGCCTCCCTGAGCCGTGTGTGCCTGTAGCTGGCCAAGTAGCGCCGAACCACCTGACATTTAGCCAGGAGGACGGTGAGGAGGGACACAGAGATGGCCGTGACCAGGACGGCCACCAAGAACTCCCAGTTGTGGCTGGTGTATTTGTCTGTCGAAGTGCCTGCAAGAGAGAAGAATTGAACATCTCATCTCGTCAGTCTGTTGTGGTTTTGAGGCAGCGAGACTGTGGAAAGCACCTAAATGCCCGAACTCAGTTTACCAGAGTTTAACCAGGTGGACCAAATATTTTGTTTGAGCAAATATAGAAAAACATTGTCTGCTGATGGATAGTTTTTATTTGACTTTGCTGAACACTTACCATTGTTTGCTTCTGCCGTTGGTGTAGCTGTCTCGTTTGTTGATGCTTCCATCTGGCTTTGCTCCTGTTTGTGCAGTCTCTACTGGGGAAGGACTTCTAGTGTGTAGCTCAGTTTGCGTATTTTTAAATGAAACCTGCCTCTTGCTTTGGAGTATCATGAACTCTAGCATGAAACCAGTGGATGCAGGATTATTTCACACACAGTATATGTTGCTCTTATTCTACAAGATCCAGCAGACTCTTGAGCAACTGAAGCTGGAGGTTTCCATTTCTTCAACAAGGCTACAACGCTGGTTTGTGTTAGAATGTCTCCAGCAGGTGAAAGTCTAATGGGACCTGGATGAGATGTTGCAGGGCAGGCATCTCCCCTGATGAGGGAGGTAGTCGTCTGTTGACCAGAGGAGAGTTGAGCCTTCAGAGCTCCACTAGGTGGCAAGGTTGAGTGACAGGAGGCCCCTCAGTTTAGTACCAAGTGAAAGGTGAAGGCAGCTTTTAGCAGCATATGTATACGTTGAACTATGAGCCCTCTGGAGTCCTGTTGTTGCATTCAAGTGAAGCTCTAGAGAAAGTGGAAAGGAGAGGTAAGCTGTGAGAATCTCTATTTTACACACGACTGCAAACACATCTTGCAAAAGGCGGGAGAAAAAAACCATCCTCAGTGAAGTAGAATACTATTAAGCTACAGTGCCACTAAACCCCATGTGCTTCGTTGCTTTGAATCCTTTGTGCCATTAAATGCATATTTCATAACCGAGCCACACAGAAAGAACGTGAACAATAAAATGACCTAAATATTTCACTTAGTATCTATGAAGAGTGAGTGTGTCATCATAAAAAAAGGAGATGCTGCCTGGATCCTTGAAATCCAGAAGTCATAATTGAGTCGGAGCTGTCAGGAGCTCAGGAGGATATCATCCGCAGCAGGAAAAGTGTGTCGCAAACAGGAAGTCCCACATACTGTAGAGCCTTCCTTCATAGTCCTAGCTGACACAAAACACTGGCAAAGTCACTAATTTGTGTGGGTGGCGAGTGTGTGAAGGACTCTAACTCTGTATGTTTCACAGCTTCCTGCAACAGACGAGCTGCAGACTGTGCAATTCTCGAAGGACAACAAAATAAAGTTTGCCAGACATTATTTGATTAGAATACCAAATACATACTTGGTTTTTTTTTGTGTGTGGACTTTCATATAAATGCAGTACAGATGGATAAATGTAATCAAATATTAGGTTTTTAAAGGAAAAGCTCAGCATTTTGGGGACTTTCTTACATTGTGTTGCTTTGTACAAGCCCTGGAAACAGACTCACTCTGTTAAACGTTTGCAAAACTTCTTCTATTTGCACCCGCAGTGATCACAACTTAAAGCATTTTATTAGATCTTGTTTGTTTGATCCATACTGAAACTGTATAGAATGAACAAAAAACATATTACATTATATTGAGTTTTCTCCCTGACACGGTCAAATAGCTGTTTCCCCTGACTTTGTCCTGAGCCCAGCTCATCAGCTGCAGGATGTAGCCTCATATGTACAGAACATACAGTGCTCAACAAATTTATTCGACTACCACCCAGTGTAAGGTTAATGCTGCAGCTGCCCTAAATTAACAGCATTGGTAATAACCAAAATCATTTTTAAAAAAAGTTTTTGTAATGGTTAATACACCAGTATGTAGAAGCTCTTCAACCAAAATGATATTTTTAATGCTAAAATATAATTATTGTTATCTGTGAATGTTCAAATGTACTGTTTTATAAAAAACTGAAAAAAAAGTAAAGCACAGTCTTTTTTCTTGATTAAGATATCAAATTGTAGCGATTTACTTGCATTCCTGAACAGAAAAACTAGTTTTAGTGGTTGAATGTTATATTTGATTAATTTGTGACTCCTCAGAGAAGCCCAGTGGCTCAGATTTGGGTATAAAAAGGTGAATTCAGTTTGAAATTCCTCATTCCTTTTCAAAATGGTAAAACATTGAGAGTTGAGTCCGCATTAAAGCACTTCATGCTGGACAGTCTATTATAAACCACCAGGTTTGCACTGAACCTCATGCTGCACATTCACTTGTCATGTTGTGTATGCACTGACATCGCAACCTCTAAATGCAAATATAAACCTGTCATCCACAGCAGCTTGTGCTAGTAGAAGAGAGGACCTTTATATACAGCTATTTGCAAACTTGTCGAGTATTTGCATGCATGAATTTACATGTATTAGGTGCTCTACAGGCACTGTACGTACAGTAGCATTGTGAAAATGCAGTCAGACAAATTCTGTTATTATTGGTGCCATCTGCTTTGGGCTGGTATGTTTAATGAGCCTGACCAGCACCGGTATTTTTATGTTCTTGACCTGGATTTTTGATAATATGATACCTTAAGGTCAAGATTTAATAGAACATATTAGTTTGTTTCTTTGTTTTCTATTAACCTGCCTCTTCCACTAAATATTTTCATATATTTCTTTTTAAAGAATAGGTGATTTTCTATATGTAAACTTTATCATTATCAGATGTAATGTAATGTGATGGAATGAAATTATTCACCTTTGAAATGCAGTAAAGCAAAAGTATGAACTGTCAATAAATGGAATTATTTAAGTAAGTACATGAGTCAGTGTACTCATGTAGTAAAAACAAAGACATGCTGACTGTAACCTGTAGTAAAGTCAGGTTTTAGTCAGCTTTATTTTCATCTTATTTAACTTTTTTTCTTTTGTTGTAAAGGATGCAAGATACAAGCAACTGGCACAACTTACACTCAACAAATGGACCCTAATTTGAATCAGTAGAGTGAAGCATTGGATCAGTTGAGACTGTTAGTCACAAAGTAAATCACAAAGCTTTTTTCTCAGATGATTGATACTTCTCATTCACACTAATAGAATGAAACACCTTTACCTACTGAATTTGGATCTGAAAGTCAAGGAGGCGTAGGCCTGACAAAGCATTTCTTTTTCTACTACCACTAATTGGAAGAGCAGAGAGCTTCTGTTAGAAAGTCTCTGCATGTTTTAACAAATATTCTGTTTTTCATTACTTCCTTGGCTCTTACAGTAGGACAACATGCCAAATAAATCCCTAAACGAAAAGAAAACCAACTATGTTTGACTTCTGAAATAATGGCCCCTCTGTATTGACAACATACACAAGTAATTTATTGTTTCTTTCTTTCCTCGAGATGTGTTTTTAACTTTCTTGGGCATGCTAAAGATTTCTGTCTTGTTTGCTGCCTTGGCTCTGAGGTGATTTTTCACAGCAAGAGGGGTCCAGCTGCTTAGCGCCAGCCATTAGGCCTCTTCCCCTTCATCTTCTCAAGCTATTCTCTTCAGCAGTGTTGGCTGTAAACACACCAACCGGGCTGACTTTATCTCTTCCTGTTCTGTCCTCACACAGGCAGAGCACAGCAAAATATACACACCGAGCAGCACAAGACCAGGAGCTACTGGAGCCAGAAATATGTGTGTGTCAGATGTTTGTGAGTTTTGCTGTGCGCCGCTGCCGTACTTTCATCTCTGTTTGTATGTGAACACGCATGTGAGAAAGGCTACATTTGCATCTTTGTCTGCGTTCATTTGTGTTTAAACATCATTCTCAAAGCAAGAAGTCAGTTTTTCTTAGTCATACTTTGTTTCATTGCCCCAAATTGTGAGTTGAGTGTCAGTTTATAGACACTAATGATGGCCAGGGGGCGTAAAGTGTTCTCTCTGTCATCAAACTGAATTAAACATCAGAATTATATTCTGCTCATGGAGTGCGATCAGACTCCTTTGAACAGACAAATTAACTGTAAGCAGTTTTATGGCTTCGAATTTGATTATGCCACAGGAGGCGAGACGGAATTTTATGTTAAACTTCTGTCAGCTTATGTAACAAAGAGCTTAAATAAAGCATAAAAACATAATGCATTTTCATGATGGCTCGCCACAGTTTGCTTTATATGATATAACTACAAATCATACGTGACCAAGCGAGCATCTCTCTCCTTCCCTGGCTGCAATAATGACGGATAATCATCCTCTTCAGATAATTGTGAGCCGTCCTTTTGTTGACCCTCACCCCAACAGTATGCAAGCCTCCCCTTTCCCTCTTATCCCACTGCCAAGTTCTGTATTTGTGTCTTGCTTTGAAATATGTGGAGGAGTCAGGCCACGCTATTGTTCATAAAGTATAATAGGCAGAAGGTCTGATTGAGCAGCGAGAAAAAAGAAAAAAAAAAAAGCTGGCAGAGACATTGTTTATGTGTGTGATTATTGAACTTGCACACTGTAAGTATTTTAGTAAGTAAACTACGCCCTTAAAAAACCTTTAACGCATTGTGCTTTTGTTGATTAACTGAAGCAAGGTCACACGAGCTTAAGTGTAGCGCCTTCAGGTGTCACGTTTGGCTTTTGCCTTCTAACCCTTTAATAATAGCAACAGACGAGCCACAACAACACAATGAGTGAAGGCCAAGCTCAGTAACGACTAATGAAAAGACTCTATTTAACCTGACCACAAACTGTGATGTTTGATATTGAAAAATGAGTTTCAGCACCTGGCTCCTATTAGAAATAAGTACTGTAGATCTGAATGCATGCTCTTTATAAAGCACAAAATGACGGGCAAATGTAATACAAGTAAGCTGTTAGCTGTGTGCTATTGTTGGAGTTGATTACAGCAGGTGACCAACACGTGGGTCAGCACATGTCATTGGCAGAGATTACTTTTAGACTAAATATGTATATAGAAAATCACATAATTATAAATACTGTGGCAATTTGTCCTAAAATGTTAAGAAATAGCTTTGAAGTTTGTAGCAGGGGCAGAAAACGGTTTGACGACACTGACCTACAAAGACAGAAAGCAGTAATTACAGAAGGAGCGACAATGAGATTTTAAAAAAAAGGTTAAAATGTTGCAATATTGCATATTTTTCTGTTATAATTTTACCAAAACAAATCATTGACATATAGCCCACACTTGCATATCATACCTTCTTTGGTTAATCTCCTGCAGCATCGACCAACAAACTGTGACCTCTCAGCTGTCTGACCCATTTAAACTCGTAGGTTTAGAAAAAAACTGTTGTAATTATGATTACTACTTGCAGTTCATGCAGGATTTCATTGTTTATTTTTCTCCATTGTGAACTAATGTAGCTCATTTAATTATGTGGAGCAACAAACTGAATAAACAATATTTTACTCCATGAAAATGGATCTTTGTCATGTACAGAGACGAATGCGGGGAAATCGGTTAGCTGGAGCTTTTTTCTTTCTGCATGCGTCTAGCTGTCACTTGTAGCCGTCTGACTTCAGCTGTGTAGTTCGCTGTCATTCTGTGGCACACAGTGCTGACGAGTCCTACAGCACACAGATCAGCGAGCCAGAGTGCAGCGACTGCAGCCTGAGCAGCTACACTGTCGTCTATAGAAACCACCAGATATTGCATTTTGGTTTTTACATGTTCTGCAAATTTAATGATCCAATTCTGTGGCACGGATTTCTTCTATATTGCAAGACAGAATCAGAAAGTCAGATGGCAGTTACAGCTAATGTTTGACCCTCTTATGAAGTTACTGCAGTTTGTCTTTGTAGGGCAGGTCACTGAAATGTAAACACTTTGCTTAGATGTCTTTCCTGCATTGAGAAAGAACGGCCTTTAACTGCTACAACACTGAAGAGCTGCAATGTAGAAAACATGTGATTTCTGTTATGAGATAATTATATTAATGTGCTGATGTAGGTCAATCTTGTAGATTTTTCTAATAATGCCTCCTCCAGATTGTCCCCCCTTAAAGAAACTGAAGCATATCTGAGAATTGGAGCTCTTTCTTTCTTGTCAAACACATTGCACCACTTTTGTGCATTATTCAGTAACATTAAAACAATATCACGATTCTGTCAAACTCCCCGCTGTTCCTCTGAAGTCTTACCTGCACACCTGTCCGTGTGGGTCCCGGTGGTTTCAAAGAGTTCACCTGCTTTCTGCCCGCTTGCACGCTTCACATTGGCCTTAACCACATTTTCCTTTGCTTTGTCTATGAAATGGAGAAATGTTGTGCAAAGGTTGACCGAGGTGTGCTGTGCTGCTGCTTCCCAGAAGGACGAGTTAATGGTTAACTTTGTAACTAAGGTGTGCTCCCTCCCGCCTCCTGCTGCTCTGCTCCATCCAATGACACAGCGGACCTGGTCGGACTCAGTGTTGTCACTCAGCGGTGCCAAACCAGGAAGAGGGCAATTTGTCATGTTTTATATTATAACTGCCTGTGTGCAACCAGCCAAACCTGTTTTCTTGCAAATACATGTTCTGTTAGTGTCGCTCCAGCTCCACCGAATGATCAAATATTCTTGTCTGATATGTGCATAATGTGTCTTTTCATTTTGTGTTTTTTATGTAGGTGTTTTTCACTTGCTTCTCAGGTGCCACACTTGTGTTGTTAATGAGAAATATAAACCTGTTTCTCAGCCCCTATTTGATGAGAGATTAAATTTGACAAGACACGCTTTGCAAGGAGTTTTGTTTATGTGAGATGTACAGCCGGGAGCGGAGAGAATAGACCTCTGGTGGCTCTGAAAGGAAAAGCGAGGTGACCCTGAAAACAATAGGGCCACTTCCTGGCCACTCTGCATCTTTACATTTCCCTCCCTTAGTCTTCCTCCTTCCCTCCCTCCCTGCATATGTTCCAGGATGCTTCAGCTGGATGTCTTAGAGCAGATGGTGAGGCAGGTTAGGACAGTAAAATGATAACTCAGCATCATCTGTAAGATAGCAGAAGGGAGTTTCCCACCATATACAGATAACAGGCGCTGTTGGATGTCAGTGTCACATGTGTCTGATCTATTTTTTCCTTCATCTATTCAGTGTCTTCGACAAAGCACTGACTTTTGATTACACTGAATGACACTTCAGCTGTAACTGTGGGGAAATCAGATAAATGCAGCGGAGTTGAATTAATAATAACAATAAGATGTATTCACACTCAGAAAAATGAAGATGCCAACTGGAACCACAAATGGTTATTCGTAGTGCTGTCATTGAAGAAACATTTTTAGCTCCACAAAAAACCTTTTAGGTTTGAGGGTGACTCAAAGAACTATAAAAAGGCACATTAAATGGTGCTCTAAAGAACTTCAGCAAATCAAATCAAGTTTTTATTGTCATTTGCTGTACAAACAACATGAGCACAGGCGAGATGAAAGAGTGTTTCTCCAGGATCCAAGAAAAAAAGTAGGATTCTTTAAGTAACCTCAATTCTTCAAAAGTAGGTTCTTTAAGTAATCATTTTCAAGATAGCTCTTTGTGGTTTTATTTTGGTAATAGGGCGGAAAACCAAAGTAACTCAACACAACAAAATGAACCCTGCGTTCATTAAAGAACTACAAAAAGCACATGAAGAACCATCCCTCTAAATAAAGAGGTTCTTTAACAGATGGCAGTGCTTTGAAGAACCAGAGAGACTTTTTTTTTTTTTTTCTGAGGGCACCTTTCAAATACAAAGCTGCAAAGTGCTTTACAATAACTACACATAACAGCAATAAGAACCATGAGTTAAACCCTGCCAGAGGATCTCAAACAGTGATCAGGCTTCTGATTTTATAGCAGATCACAGAAAGATGCAGGAGTGTGATCATCCAAAGCTTTAAAAACAAGCAAAAAGAAAATATCTCAAAATCAATTCTAAAACTCACAGATAGTAAAATGCATCAGAGATTGTTGCAATGCATCTTTCAGTACGTGTTAAAAGCCTGGCAGCAGTGTTGTTTTTTTATCAACTGCAGGCTTTGGATGATCACCTGCTTGTACCAGGGTAAAGTGCACTGCAGTAGTCAAATCTGGAACAGATAAAAGCTTGGACGACCTTCTGTGAGTCTGCAAAAGAAAGGAATGACCTGATATTGTTTAGCTGTCTCAGTGAGGGCTGTGCTCCTTCAGTCACCTGAGCATGGAAGGACAAATCGGAGTCACCTAGACCTCTTTATGAACACTATTAGATAAGGTTTCCAGACTAGAGGAGAGATTACTTATGATACTAGTGCTGGAGCCACATTACAAGGCTAGTTTATTTACCTTTGATTTGGAGTCATTCAGCTGCAAGAACTTTGTGGACATTCGGTGTCCAGTAGACAGAGATTTTACTGAAGGGTCTCAACGATGAGGACAGATGAAAGGCAACATCAAGCTGACTGAGATTAGTGTTAAAGTGCTGTCGGATTGACAGTATTTCATTTTAAATATAGCTACTAAATTCCTCACATTTCTCTGGGGTGGTTTGAACTGCCTGTCTGGATAGGAGATCAGTCACAGAATCGGGAGCATTTTTAGCAATAAGATCAGAGAAGAGGGCATTCATCAGTGCACTGATTAGTAGACATTCACTTTTATTTAGAGATAACCGAGACACTTGTCTTTGTCTAATTCTTAAGGAGGAAGACAGGTTGCATTAACACTGTTATTACTTATCATATACAATATCAATCTTGTAAATATATGTATAGTTGGAGTATACCTCCATAGCTGTTATTTGTTAATGATTAATTAGTAGGGGTATCACATATATCCTAATGAGGGTGACAAAATATTGTTGTATATAATATAATATTGGATATTAAATCCATCCATCCATCCATTATCTATACACCGCTTAATCCTCATTAGGGTCGCAGGGGAGCTGGAGCCTATCCCAGCTGACTTAGGATGAAGGCAGGGGACACCCTGGACAGGTCACCAGTCTATCACAGGGCTACACTTAGAGACAGACAACCAAGCACACTCACATTCACACCTACGGACAATTTAGAATCACCAATTAACCTCAACATGTTTTTGGACTGTGTGGGAGGAAGCCGGAGAACCCGGAGAGAACCCACGCTGCACGGGGCACCGGCAACCTTCTTGCTGCGAGGCAACAGTGCTAACCACTGCGCCACCCTGCAGCCCTTATATTAAATCCATTATTTATTAATATGTATGTGTATGTATGTTGGCCTATACATATATTTATGTAGTGTACTGTTGTAATATATTTATATTGTTAATATACATTTCTATAACAGTGCAATTAATTGATTATATATTGATGCATATTTTATGTCAAATCCATTGATTATATATAGGAACATGTAATATTGTAATGAATCATAGGGTGATAAGGGGCTGGGAGTTAACAAGTTTATACTTCTTCCTGTTCCTTTTTGAACTCATGTTTGTGCTTTTTATTCCCTTGTTTTTTATTTTGTTTTTAAATTTTATTTTTGTTCGAAACAAATATTTCATTCATTCATTCATTCATTCATTCATTCATTCATTCATTCATTCATTCATTTAACTCCACTTGGCCTTCTTGCATCATCTCTGTAAGCTTCTTAATTCTTCATTCAGCTGTGAAAGAACAGACGCTTTTAGTGTTTTGTATTCGACTGGAGCTAAAGAATATAACATGTTTGTGCAAGAAGAATTACAAAAAACTAACAGGCTCCTCTACGGTGTGACGGTGTTGTTCGCTGGTGTTAAAAGATGTGTTTGAGGCAGTAAAAGCCTGACAGAAGTGAGGACGAGAGGGTGGGAGTGAGTCAGTGTTTGGGGGTTCGGGGTCAGGAAAGAGGAGTGAAGCCTGGAAGAGAAACCGCGCTGAGATGAGATGACAAAATCGACACACATCTTCCACAGAGAAACCATGAAAGAGCAGAAGGTCCAGTGTGTGCCTGTTATCATAGGTGGGCTGCTTCACACGTTGGCTGAAATTAAAAGAATCTAAAACTCTGATAACATCAGATGTAAATGCAGAGGAAGTGGGGCAACAAACATGGATAATAAAATCAGCACTCTGTCATAATGTAACATGATGACTGCTGAAAGATCTGGACATTCCTGAACAAAACCACGAGTAAGTTGAGGGGGGTCGGTAGAACAAAGAGCATAAAATGGGGAGTTTATTTGTTAAAATAAAGCTAGGACTTTCAAATGTGGAAAGGCAGCCAAATGTGACTGTGAAACAATTAAGACAAATTCTGTGTCTTAGTGTGAGGCCACCCCCCCCCCGGACTGTCACTCTGGACTGGCGGAAAAATAAACTATCAGAGGGGGAAAGGCTCAATGAAAAGGATACATCTGACAGGATTAATCCACCGCTTTGGTATGTTAGAAGCTTTAAAAAATCTATGTTGTTAGTTGTGATAAAATCCTGGCAGATAAAAGACGTATTGGCAAAGAATCTGACGTTGAGTAAACACAACTGAGCAGGTACAACGGCAGGGATGCAAGATGTGGTTTTAACTGAGATGAACTTTGATACAAACTTGGCCGATTGAGGTGAATGTTTTTCCATTAAATCTGTATTAACAGATTTGTTTGGCCATTTGGCAGCAGCAGAAACTGGCAGATCAACTTATATATTGTCAGAAAAAGTTTATTTAGCCATCAAGCAGGCAATATTATCACTGGTTTGAGGCTGTGTATTTCTGATGAATTGAACTCCAGTATTGACTCTTGCAGTGATGCCGTAGAAGAAATATTTTTAGTTTCACAAAGAACCTTTTAGGTTTAAGAGTGACTCAAATAAACCATTAATTTTTTTTTCTCTTTTTAGCACATTATATGGTGCTCCAAAGAAGTATAGCAAAGTACGTTCTGTAAGTAACCATTTTCTCCTTTCAGCTCTGCTTTGGTTGACACCAGCAGCCCTTTTAGCTGCTAAAGTAGATGCTGGTGCTAAGTGAGTTGTCAGGCTTTTAGTTCAAACAGTTGATCGTGAGAAAAGTTGAAAAGCCATGAAAACCAAAACAATGAGCTAAACGATTGTAAAATGTTAACAGGAGGTACACTACAAATAACACAACCTTTATACATGTAAAGTGCATGTTCTTTTTTTTAATTTGCAGGTAAATTTGGATGCATTTTGTATTGAATCAGGACACTTTCTTGTGAAGAAATGTCTGTAAATATGGAATTCACAGTGCGATTTGCAGACAACTTCTGTCACAGCATAGAGTCTGTAAAATAGGAATGACCAATTAGCATTTCGGCTCATAATTGAATTTAATATTTTGCTTATTTTGCAATATTGTTTGTTTGTTTATTTGTTTTTACAGATTTCTGTTAAAATAATTTAAAAATGCATTGCTTTGGCTTTAATTCAGTCACCTGCCTCTATCTGCAGTTATCACTCTGTGGTCTTGAAACAATGTGCCATCAGTCACGAGTAATAGAAAATGAATAATAAATGCTGAAAAGTTGTTCTTTAGGTAAACATACAGTTGAAGCCAGCCGTTTACATACACTATATAAAAAGACATAAACCCTTTCTTCTCACTGATTGACATTACGTCAGGCTAAACCTTTCCTGTTTTATGTTAGTTAGGATTACCAAAATTATTTTTATTTGTTAAATGCCAGAATAATACAAGATATATATATATATATATTTTTTTTTAGAGAAAATTCTATTACTTTCCGCAAAGTCAGAAGTTTACATACACTAAGATGACTAGGTCTTCAAACTATTTGGGAAAGCCCAGATGATGATGTCATGGCTTTAGAAGCTTTTGATAGGTTAATTGACAACATTTGACTTAATTGGAGACACACCTGTGGATGTGTTTTAAGGCACACCTCAAACACTCTGCTTCCTTTTGTGACAACATGGGAAAATCTAAAAACAATCAGCCAAGATATCAAGAAGAGATTTGTGGACCTCCACAAGTCTGGTTCATCCTTGGGTACAATTTTCAGATGCCAGAAGGTTCCACGTTCATCTGTCCAAACAATTATATCAAGTATAAACACCATGAGAATGTCCGTCATCATGCCGCTCAGGAAGGAGACGGTTCTGTGTCCCAGAGATGAAGTGTTTTGGTGGGAAATGTGCTCAACCCCAGAACAGAGCAAAATACCTTGTGAAGATGTTGCTGAAGATGGTCAGAGAGTGTCATAATCCACAGTGAAACCAGTCCTGTACCGACATGAGCTGAGGAGCTGCTCAGAGAGAAAGAAGACATTACTCCAAAAGCATGACCATCGTTACATTTGGAGGAAAAAAGGGGGAAGCTTCCAAGTCTGAGAACACCATCCCAACTGTGAAGTACGGGGGGTGGCAGCATCATGTTGTGGGGGTGTTTTGTTGCAGGAGGGACTGGTGCACTTCACAAAATAGATGCCATCATGAGGAAAGAACATTATGTGGAAATATTGAAGCAACATCTCAAGACATCAGCCAGGAAGTTACAGCTTGGGCACAAATGGACAGTGACCCTAAGCATACCACCAGATTAGTTACAAAGATGCTTAAGGTTAACAAAGTCAGTGTTGTGGAGTGGCCATCACAAAGACCTGATCTCAATCCTGTAGAAAATTTTGGGGCAGGACCGGAAACGCATGTGGAGCAAGGCAGCTTAAAAACCTGACTCAGTTCCACCAGTTCTGTCAGGAGGAATGGTCCAGAATTCATCAAACTATTGTGAGAAGCTTGTGGAAGGAAACCTAAAACATTTGACTCAAGTCATACAGTCTAAAGGCAATGCCACCAAATATGAAAGAAAACTTCTGACTTTGAAGAAAGTAATACAAAAACTCTCTCTCATTATTCTGGAATTTAGCAAATAGAAATAATTTTGGTAATCCTAACTGACCTACAACAGGAAAAGTTTGGTTACATCTAATGTCAGATAGTGAGAAAAAAAGGAAGAAGTAATGTGGCTTTTTATACAGTGTGTGTAAACTTCTGCTTTCAACTGTATCTGATTCTACACTCTGTTGACCATCTTTCATTACAGCTTCTATCTGCATCATAGAAAAGACCAAGTCTATAAATGTAAAGTTAAGACAAGCTATTAATATCAACCTAAACCAGTACAACATTATGACATTGGGCGCAGACTTGTGGGATAATTGTTTACTCAGAAAAATATTTCAGCCCAGAATTTTTAAATAAGCTTTGGATGTACTATATATTTCATGTAAGATGTCCATCTGTTGCATGCAAACATTAACAAGGTAATGTCATTAGTGGAGGCAGCAGAACTGATCTCAGACTGTGGATAAGATTTTAGACCGGGGGGGCTTTCCCCACTTTTGCTGCCAGGGGATGTTTACTTCTTTGTCCTCTGAGTGAGGCGAGGAGGTCTGAGGTCACGGCCCTTTCTGAGAGCGAAGATGGGAAAGCCTTGCTAGGTCCTTCAAGAAGAGGGAAATAACAACACGTGTCGCACTGTATATAACAATGGACAGTTGCACTGGAGGAGGAAGAGCTATGTGACAAACAAGTCTGCCATGAGGCATCAAAAAGGGCAGTCCAAAGCTCTCAGGAGGCTGGCCAGAGCGATTGTCGGGTTCTTTCTTGCTTGCTTCACACAGAATTCCCTGCTGGGACCAATCTAAGTGTAAATTTTACAAGGTGAGAGTTGCGCATTGCTCACATTTTTGTGAGTCCATATGTGGGCTCCATCTGGAAATATGATAATGTGAGTGAGGTTCTGTACACATCTGCTTCAAATCTGCAAATCTATAAATGAAACAGCTGCATTTTTATTTAAATTTTGCAATCTTCTCGGAGCGCTCCTCTATTGCAGTGACAGTTACCTTAGATATGATTCTCAATATCAGGGGTGTGATTGTGTTAATCCTGTCGCATTATAAAATGAGCCTGTGCACACAGAACTAGGCCCTTTTGTCTTTTCTCCTTATAGACATCCTTCACCCTGTTCCTGTGATGACCCAGTTTTACCACAGAGATTGTTTAAGTTCCATCTAATTTAATCTAATATAAGAATTTCCTGACTATATGGCCCCGGTGGTGTAAGCTTACATACCTCACTGGCACTAACATGCAGACTACAGAGGCTGTATTTGTTTGGCTTGATCTCCTGCCACCTCTTGCAGGTGTAATACTGTAGATAGAGAGGAAATGATACGAGCAGTATCAGCCTTTCAGTGTCTCTCTTTTATGGTGGAGAGGGTATTTATTTTTCTTCTCTTTCGCTCTTCAAGGTGAATGAGGACTACTTATTAGAACACTTAGTGCGTGTAAAACATAAAGTCGGACACCAAGCAATTTTCAAATGCATTCAGGTCCATGTTTAAAGACCTGAATTCTTCCACTTTGAGGAAAAATGATTTCCTCAAACGGTGTGTTAATCAGTAAGTGCTATTACCTTACTGTTTGTTTTGGATGCCTGGGTCGTGTGAACGTACAACAGACTCTTAACAATACGCTGACTGATAAACTCGCTGCAGAAAAATGAGCCCAGCAGCACAGAAAAACACGCTCCGAGGAAGACTGAGATGCACCGAAAACATCAGTCGTTTTACAGCTCTGCATGGGAGATGTGCAAACTTTGGGAGATTTGTGTAAAAGTCAACACATTTCTAATAAGCTCCAACTGCGTTTTTCTAATCCCTCTGTGAATGCTTTAAGAATATTTATGCACAAAGTGCTGTAGGATTCAGTAATGGTTCAGCCCCAATCTGACAGTTAACAACACGGTAGGAAAGACTAATTTTTTTTTAAAGTTTGGCACACAGAAAAAGATCTGTATCTGCATCTGCTTCTGGCTGTGCTCAGGCTGTGTTTACAGAAGGAAATTATTTAGGGGTGCCCACTATACAGCTTTAAACCAATATACAAGATTTGTTGTTGCGCACTTGTAAAATCACTAGATAGATCTATTCCTATAGATTGTTGGGTGGGAGCCACAAGAAAGGCTGAAAAAACAAGCTGTTTCTGTCTACAAAAGCAGTTGAGGTCAATGCAGGAGCAACCTTATAGTGCAGAACTGTGTCCAGCTTCTGTGTCATCAACACTGTTTACGACTGTGAAAACCTGCAATGTCCTGGTAAACACAATCAGCATATCAAGAGAGGGAACCTGCTATCTGTTTGTGTAGTCATGGATCATACTAGTAAGGGAGTAAAGGAGGAAGGGTAAATTGCTTTTTATTTACACTGTTATATATATATATATATATTAGATCCTGTAATTAAAAAGGACAAGGGTGTTTTTTTGTGTAACTTCCAGAAGATTAAAAGTCAGTGTCTCTGTCTCCAACACATTTAATCATTGATGTGCATAAATATAACCAAGAGATTCTTTAAAAACTATCTGAAAGGCACATTGAAAACTGTTCTGCTTTCAAATTAAGGACCGAGGCCGATCCAATGAATAATTTTTCTTAAACGAATGTCTTTGCATACCAAAAACCCAATGAAAGCACGAGGAGCGTTGCGTTTTTTGGAGTGTGTTGATTTTCACAAAAAAGCACACAACTATTAAGAAGCGGATTTGCTACCATGTGCATTTGGCAGCACCTTTGTATTTACAGCAGCACTGTTGCATGTAAAATCTAACAGCTTCCTCAGTAACTGCGGGTGCATGCATGCTTTGGCAGCAGCAGACATCCAGCTCCTTACTCACTAGCTGATGGGAACAAGAACCTACAAGGCCCCGAAAGCACTCTGTGTGTGTGTGTGTGTGTGTGTGTGTGTGTGTGTGTGTGTGTGTTGAACAAGTTGAATCAGACAGGAGCCGACACCCTCCACCTCCACCCCCGCCATCACCTCCACAGGCCCTTTCCTGCCTGTAGGGTGATTCCTGCCCCTGCGCTCCCTCCACTTCCTTCGCACACATATCAGCCTCCAGCAGCAGTACCTCTTCCTGAATCTGGCTCGAGCTCTCTGGACAACTGTGGACAAGCAACAACAGCTCATCCATCTCTCTCTCTCTCTCTCTCTCTCTCTCTCTCTCTCTCTCTCTGGTGCTCTCTCTGCTTTCTTAAACTCTCCCTTACACTACTCCCAGGCTCACGCTGTCATCTTACCTTATCGTCTTACATCATTTCCCCAGGTGACACATTGTTGAATTGCGCTTCCAGGGCCTCTTTGCAACTATAGTCTCTCTGCACATTTGCACCGAATCTTGCTTTTCAGCTCAGCACTCCCAGGGTGTTATTTAACTTCCTCAAAAATGCCTATAATATTCCAGAGACATGTTGGCTGGGTTCAGTGCCACTCCCTTTCCACAATTTCCTTGATACCCATGTTCCGATGGGACTGATATTCTATTTCTGTAATTAGGATTTGTAACTCTAACTCACATAATAATAGCAATGAAAAAACAACTCTGTGTTTAATATCTGACTATGGCTAACAAAATGTAGCCAGGAGTAAAACCATGCCTGTGCCTTTTGTTCTTAAATTTCTTTTCAGGGGGTTTACTATAATAGATGTGGATTTTAAATTAGCCCAACAGGGACAATTTCAGTGCCAAGATTTAAGTGCAACCAAACCACAGACAAAGTCATATTCTTCTGAAGCTGTGTTTGATATGCAAGAGAAATAAAGTGTCCAGGATTATATGTGACATTCACCTTCTTAAACAAGACAGTAATATCAAAACTACCCCATCTGTTCTGCTGAGTATTGCCCCCTCTCCTTTCACTTCTCTGGCCGTGTCTGCTGACTGTCGGATATCACGTTATCCTGCACAATCCCGCTCTGAGCCTCAGTACTTTTTTTTTTAAAACAGTAAACCTACAGGTCGACTGCATGCTGTTATGATTAGGGTTTCCTTAGTCTGATCCAGAGGCTTTCCATAACACCATTAATGAGGTGTGCGTCTGCGTGTACAGTACATCTACCTGTGCGGGGTCAGCAGGGGCCATAACATCAACATCCATCAACATCCTGACAACACGGAGAATTTGTTTGGTGTCAGACTGACGGGTCACCGCGCTCGGCATCTGGTGATGGACCCGTGTCACCCCGTCTCCGTCCCCTGGTGCTCCAGCCTCACCCCAGGAGGCAGATCGCGAGACTGGGGTTAGCGCTGGGTCACTCGGCCTCAATCCTGGACTGTGTTTTCTTTCCAGTGTGGGAGTAATGAATGGACAGGAAAACAACATTTATGAACAAGTCGCTTCATCCCAGTGTGTGCTGCACGTGTGCCGTGCACGAAGACACAATTCGATAAAAATCTTTAAACTAACAGAAATCAGACAGAGTTTGCTGTAATTATTAGCTGATGTGGTGCTAAAGTACATAAAACTGATAAATGATTAGTGACACTGCATGCTTTAAAGCACAGTTATTGCACTTGTATTCAATTACTGGTTCACATTGTCATGCAAGTGAATAATTCACAACATGCTTTTTCATCCTGAGGAAAGATGAATGTATTTACTCTTTCACTTGGAAACAGGCTCATTAAAAAATACTGTTTGTGCATGTTTTCAAGGTCGAAGTTCAACACTTGAGAGTTTAAATTTGTCTATCAACATGCTGTGAAGTCAGCACATTGTAAATGTCATGAAATGATCAACTAGCCTTTGGAGTACCAGCAGTATTTTTGTCAGGACGTGTAGGTAAACTTTGGTCATTTTTCTCAGCCTCGTTACTCAATCCCTGGATGGAAATAGCAGCTCTTTTTGTCTCTCAAAGCGGAGGCTACATGACCATTTTGGCCAAACTTACAAAAAAAATAGTATACTGCAGCTTTGAAATGTATTTAAACTGAACATGTACGTCGATGCATGTGGTCTCTCAGCCCAGTTAGAGTTTGTCAGTTAAAAACTGTCATGGGAGCCATTAACTCTGAAGATTAACCCCCTCGGCATGTGAAAGCAGCTCAGAAACCACAGATTGGAAGTGAACGCAGTCCTTTAAAAGCCACAATGCTGGTTTCATATAAATGTGACACCAATAAATTAGCAGATGTATTTAATGGGATAAGACACATACAAGTCAGTCACAACATTAAAACCAATGTCAGGTAATCTGAAAACACTGATCATCTCATTATAGTGCTGTGTTCTGCTGGGACACCATGGATCCTGGTCCCCACCAAACCCAACAGCACTCTGAGACACAAAACTGCTCAGGAATGGTTTGAGGAGCACAACCAAGAGCCCAAAGCACTGACCTGGCCTCCAAACTCCCCATATCCCAATCCATGAAGGCCCCACCCTCAAACCTGAAGCCCAAAAGGAATCACCTCTAACATTTAACACCACCAGAGGTCCTGTATCTCAAGCCTCCAAGCAGTTCTATTGGCACAAGGGAAACCTGCACCACATCAGGCAGGTAGCTTTAATGTTCTGTGTATAACAAACAGCAATGTTGTTGGCCAGGGACACTAACAAGAGCAGTCCTGTCCAGTGTTGCCCGTAACATCACTAAAACTATTTTAAACTGAGATATCCTCCCTGTGTATTCCTGTTTCTTTGACACTCTGTATGATCCACTACCAGCAATGCAGTGATCTTTAATCTGCCTCCCTGAGTGGCTGAGTGTATAGTTATTCACTTGCATAGGAAGCTGTAAGAGCTTAAGGCTTCTCAAATAGCCAGACTCGATGTATATTCTTCCAGTTGTCAGTTCTCATTTGCTCTCTTTCACAACGAAGACACTTGTTGTGTACGTCGGTGTAATAGCATTCTGTTCCCTGGTTACACTCTGAAACAGGAATATTTGGATGGTAATATCATCCCTGCCCTCTAATAGTCTGTCTATGTTATGGCTTGAAATTAACCATCAAGTTAATGTCTGCATAAGCGAATTATAATGGTAATGACATTGCTGGTGGAGCCTGAGGAAATGGGAGGTATGGAAGGAAAGTGTTCCTGTCATGGGAACTTGAAACCTGAATCATGAGGCCCTAAAACATGTATGTAACTCACTTTACAGCCCGTTACTAAAGGACAAGGTACTGTGTTTAAGAGTGTTTAGTTAAGAGGTAAGCAATAATTAGTGGCTATGACTATTTGCACATCTGTAAACATCTGTTGCAAGAAATTAATGCACCACGTAGTCCACAGCTCTTACATCTTAGCAACTTTGCCCATCACGCTCACCCTGTGGCCATGCTGACTTTGTATATTTTTCTGCCCTGTCAATTCATTTCCCATCATTCCATGTGTCGATCCATCTGTCGGAGGCATTTTCCCCTTAAGGTTACTTAAATGGCAGCTTTGCTTTGTGAGAAAGTATACAGTGGAAAGTAACAGGAAATGTGGGAGAGGAAAGGAAGCGACATGCGACAAAGGCTGGAATCTGAACATGCTTCTGTCTTCGTGTGCTTTGGGCAAGGAGGTGGTTCAATGTGTTCAGTCATTATTACAGCTGCACCATTTGATTGTGTTCATGAGAATGCATTGACAGATTGGAGTTTTCGTGCTCCGGTAGGATTTGCACCAACATGAGTCTGGTTTCAGTCATAAATGGTGTCATTATGTTGCAAACCTACTGATTTACAAAGTGTTGTTTGGTGGCCTTTTTACTCGTAGCAGCACTGTTTTCTGTTTCCCAGGTGACCACTAATGAGTTAACGTGTGAGTATAAACAAGTCAGACACAATAATGAATTGTCCCAAGCTTTTTGCTCGATGAAAGGTTTGCTGTAGAAAACAAAAAGATCCTGGATCTATTCATTGTTGTCGTATCATTCATGAAATGTTGTCTTGCTCCACAGATAAATCAGCTCCATCTTAAAGCTGTAGTCATGATGACATCCACACATATAAAGAAGCATTAAAAAAATGGAATTTTAGCAACTACATCACCAAAACGTCTGCTGAAAAATACAGATTTTTTTTTTCTCTGTTCATTACACAATTCTCCCTCCACTCCAAAATGTTTCCTTGTACCATAGAAATTTAATCCATCAGTTAAATCAAGTCACTGTTACTTTTTTTTTTTAAATTACTTTTTTAAAATTTTAGTTAAATATTAAGATCTTATAATATTATGCATAAAATACTCATTTACTTGATCAATTTAAAAATTAAGATGAAATTAAGACCCGACAATATCATTAATCATGTAAGTTTTTCTGAGTATTAAGGCAAGACCAAGTGGCAACCTGTCACCACAGAACTGCCAGAAACTGCAATTCCTTGACTGTCCACTGGAGGCTGGCTCTAAAAATGAGTCAGTACATAATTATCCTATTTTAAAATGCCCAACTTTACAGCAAAAATAAATATGTTTAAAGTCTGGTACAAAGAACAGTTCTGGCCTCAATAAATATTTTTCCTATTTATGACAACTGTACACGGGTGAATTTTACGTAACTTCCCCATTCAAATTGTATTAAAGGGTTCAATAGAGCATTCAATATTTTTTATTTTTCAATTTACCCGACACATTAAATATTACTACCCTACGATATTATACTAAAATACTAATTTATTTGACTGATTTAAATATTAAGATTAGGACCCCACAGTAATATATATTAATATAATTTGAAGACCCTACAATACTGTCTATTATATCAATTTATCTGACTAATTTAATTTTAAGTCAGGTACAACTAAAATTAAAAAGTCCTAAAGAATCCTAATTTTCTGGCTTTTCATACGGTATCAGCATTAAGGCACCATCTTGGACTATGACTTCCTGTACTCCATCCATAATTCCAGTAGATCAAATTTTAGTAGCTGACCCTGCAGTAGAATCCAGATTTAATTAGATTTACTTACATGTATTTTCCATATTCATGCACTGATCTGTGAAGGGGAGTCTGTTTGTGCACATGTGAATGCACATACAGCACCCTCCATAATTATTGGCACCCCTAGTCAAGATGTGTTCTTTAGCTTCTAGTAAATTCAGCTTTTTTCTAAATAATACAGGACCACAATGAAAAAAAAGAGGAAAATTCAACCTTTAATTTAAGTGCATTTATTCAATGTGAAAAAAATCCCACATTAAAAAATGATTATTTTACATCAAATCATGTGTGCCACAGTTATGAGCACCCTTGATGTTAATACTTTGTACAACCCCCTTTTGCTAACAATTCATTTGAGTTGAGTTAAAGGTTACATTTTTCTACCATCTTCAGTGTGAGAGTATGCTTCTGCAATAAAAACTGAATTTATTTTAAGGCTTTTAACACATCTTAACCAATAATTATGGAGGTCGCTGTATTTGTCGAATGGGAGGCCCTTTCAGATGACTTTTTAAAAAATTGAATGCTGGACACCACTCTGGAACATGAATGGCTCACTGCCTTTTTTTTTCTGAGCTCAGTAGGAAGCATTGCTGGGATACTTGTGTGTAAACCTGTCAGTTTGTCACCATGTAGTGTTGGAAATTGAGCTTCAGAAAGCTGTTGACAGACAGACCATATCAGAGCGTAAACATACATAGAAGTAGTGCTGGAGCGTTATCAGGCTTTTATTGCTCTTTATCTTTGGGGAAATCCGACTTGGTAGGATGGAGGTACTTAAAATCTACTAATATTTTTCTCACACATGCTTTATCTCAATATCTGTTTTTTTGTCTTTCATCATCTCACTCACTCTGTCACTTACAACATTTTTCCCTCCTCTCACACACAAACACTAAAGTAATCATGCTTGCGAGCACACATGCTTCACATCTACCCAAATCTCCATGATCCTCAGAAAGGGTTCCTTAAGCAGACACCATGGAGTATGCAGGGATGGAGGTCAGCGGTTTGTAACCGCAGTTGGGGAGGAATCGACGGGGTTGATTTAAGGGGCCTGAGAGGTGTGAGTGACACCCTCGCTGAGGCTCCCAGGGCCCTGCAGGATCAGTGCGTGTGGAGCCAGGCCAGCTCGCCACACAATGAGGGGAAATGGGAATTTAATACAAACTTTCTCACAAAGTCTCACAGACCTCCCGCCTCTGTTGCTGGTCTCACTCCCAGACACCCCCAGCTAGGCCATCACCACCTCCTCCGCGACAACCACAACAAAATGTCAGAAACCACTAAAACATGCCCAGGAGTGTGCTGCTGTAAATTTACTGCTTGACACAATCTAGGGGGCATTTCCCCACAATCTGTAAGCCGACCACAACCACTTTTCTGAATGGAGGTAAAGAAAATCGAAGCTTGAGAGTGGAACTGTTACGATAGACACAATGATAGACAAGAAGAGCTCAACTTTCTAATATGATTATGTGAAGAAATGGAAAATGTGGCTTTACAGGGACTGTCATGGCAAGTAGAGAATGTTGACTGAGTTATACAGCCCACTGTCACTACAGTTTAAGTCTGAATGAATGTGGGTTTATATGAAGTGATGCACTCATTTGCATCAACTTTAATTTAAAGATGCAGTCGGGTAAATGTAATTTTAATGCAAGAAGGCAGAACAATATGAAGAGCACATACACTTTTAAAATAAGCAGCAATTATATTCATTTCCTGCATGCCAGAGAAACAGCACATTGTCTTTATTGCTTTCTTCCTTCTTCAACCAACAAAATTTTCCTTTCAGTGTTTGTTGAACTGTCATTCTTTGGGAAGCAATATTGTGCTTTTTGAACTTGGCCAGAGGACACACTGTGCCATGTCTTTGTCTGCTAGTGTCATTAAGAAAGTGGCTGCTTTTAACAACAAACACGGTTTATAATTGCTGTGCAACAACAAAGACTTTTGGATACAATGGTTATATGTCTGAGGAGCACAGATAGACGCCTCCACCCTGCATGTTCACCCCGCCACAATCATTTCCTTCACACACACACACACACACACACACACACACACGCACACACACACACACACACACACACACACACGAGCACACATGCAGTTACATCACACATGCATGCTTACAATCTGCTGCTTCCCTCTCTCTCTCCTGTGTGCCATCACATATGGACACATATATTTATGCACAGACACACACACTCACACAAAAGCACACATGTCTGTTCTCTGGCTCCTGACAGACTTAATGCAGCCAGAGGCTGAAGCATCTGTGTTGACCCAGCCTTTAGTCTTTTCCCTTTTGGCTTCCTATAGAGACGCCATCATGCTGTGTCTGCAACACTTTTCTTTTTCTCTACTTCTGTCTTTGCTCCTCATTTGTCTCTCAAAACTCCATTACATTACATACATTACAAGGATGGCTAAATGATGCAAAACCTGCAACAATTATCAGGACAAAATCCTTAGAGGAAAATGCAAAAGTAGTTAGAAAGTTGCATATTGCTATGTTGTGACCCTTTGGCTTTACAGCGCACTGGACTGTGCTGCAGCCAGAGCTGAGCAGGTAGCAGTGAGTTCATGAGACAGTGCAGTATCATTGTTCTTAGCGGTAAGTCCATTCCTGTCAGTGGATATTTTTGAAGCGTGTGCAGAGGAAATAGCAAAGTCTTTTGAAAGATGTTGTTCTGGTGTCTGTGCTACACAGGTCGCACCAACAGGTCAAAGGAGTCTGAGCCAAGTTTGAGCATCGAGACTCTTCGTTTGCCAAGAGGTTAAATGGAAACATTCATTTTTAGACAAAATAGTTCCAACCTGGGTGGACGAATTTCAAAGTTTGGTTCAATTTCTTTTCATACCTTAACTAACTGAATGACCAGAACATCTCCTTCCCCTGATTATGGTTTATAGTTCTTGATCTCTGCACGATTTGACATTAAACCAAATAGTCTGACATTGTTTACTTTCTCAGATTGGACATCAATGTATCAACACGTTCCAGGCATTAGATTATTTTACTCCTTGTTTTTAGTGAAGCTCACAATAGAATGTGCCTTGCAGAATAAAGAAACCCATGTGAGCTCCCTAAATTGAAAACAGGAAATGTCAAACAATAAGAAGTTGTATCAACTTCAAGCCAATTGTCTGAAGCTGCAAGGAAACGTAAAGAAAACAGAAAATCAGTTTTTGCAGTTGTTTTTTTTCCAACTCGGACTGAGACAGTGCCACACTTTTGTAAAGATTGGAGCAGAAATAGACACAACAAGCATATTGTTCATCATTTCCTGAGGCTGACTGATTATGAGTTAAGGGGAAACTGACCATAAAGGCTGCAGGCACTGGAACCAACTCATCAAAGTGAAAGAACAAAGCTGTTGCATTTGGCAAAACTTGATACCAGCTGCTGCATTTGGTGTTCCACAATATCTCTACAACTAACATCAAGGGCAGAAATTAAAATGTCAGCAAGGGAGGACACACTAGGAGTAGCTAGTGTAAGTCTTAGCCACACACAACATAGATATAGGATATTTGCACATTATTTATCATGTAGTGGGTAAATGAAACGCATTTGCACATTTTCCAACAACACTAACTTTAAAATCATGCTGCCTCATGTTTTGCAAAATGAAAAAAGTGTGCAAAATGTTTTGTTTTTTTTAAAGAAAGAACAAAACTTGTCCTATATCAGTTTCCTTAGTACTAAATGTAATCAACTATAGCATATTAAAGTACCACAGTAGCGATAACCATACTGTCAACTTCCTTCTAAAACAGTAAACGTTCGCGAGACGTTTATTTTAATGCAAAGACAATTAATTCATGCATAGACAATGCAGTGCCACTAAGTTCTTGGCACTGTATTGGAACAAAAAGTGACAAAGTTTAAACTCATAAATACATTAATCGGATCGGGGAGGTCTGGAGCGCCAGCAGTCCTCCGCTGTCTGGTGACGCTCTTCCTTCCTTTCCCACCCAGAGAAAGCTTCCCGCAAGTTTGACTCTTTGCTTAGTGTGACAGTACTGAGATACCATCCCTTAAAGATACTTCGTTACTGGAGAGATTTTTCACCTGAACAGGAGCTCTGGAGGATTCGCCAAGTTATGCGTAAAAAAGCGCACCGTCGTGACGCAGCGTCACCGTTTTGGATGTAGAGCGCTCCCTGAAAAAAAAACCCGAGCTGGCAGTTGATTTATGAACACAATCTTGTCGCAATGAGGATTATAAATGTCATGAGGATTTTGTGGGTCTTTGTACTATGCTTCCTTTATTTATCAGGTAAGAGGAAACTTATTTTAAGGCTGTTTGGGCAGCTCTCAAACGGAGCAGATGTCGATATTTATTTTCCAGAAATGTGAGAAATTAAGAAAGATCAACATCTAATAACTAAAACCTACACTATATAGTTAAAACTGTCTTTAAAAAAACAGACATTTTATGTTTCGTAAAAGTCATAAACACCCTTGCAGTGTAGAGAGTAGATTTCTAAACCCTTGGGGAAAACGGAGCTCATCCATGTTTCCTCCTATTGTTCTGTGGCTCTTTGCCTTAAATACCAGGGAGAAGGAATGCTGGAGAAACTGACATTACTGGGTTTGGCACTTTTATTTGAATAACTACATTCTTTGAGGTTTTTCTGTTTGAACCAAAATCTCAGTCACTTTCTGGGGTATCAATATACAGAAGTCACAGAATCACTTCTATTATGAATACAAAATCAGAATATGTTGAAAACTGATACTTGTGATGCTTGTCCTGTCATTTGGCACTGGGTTTTATGTGTTCAAATGGACGAGGTGTATCAAAATAAGTCAGCCTGCTTCAGGTTTTGACATATGTTGACCGGAGCACATGACACAAAACTGTGCTGAAATCGGATACCTAAAAAACAGCACTAACACTTCACAGAAATGCTGAGAAGGATGTGATCAGGAATCAAATGAACAATGTTTCACTTGCAATGAAAACATTTGATCAATACCATCTATAGCCTTTCTATTTTTTGTTCTTGTGTGAATCACTTCACAGCAGATTGCATCAGTAAACAACAGCCTCACTTCTTGCTCAAAATATGAGGCAGCCCAAAGTAATCAAACATTTTCTGAAATAGATGTCCTCTCTGTTTTCATGTCTAATTAAGAGAAACAAATATCCGTGTGTTTTCATGACCCAACGGATCCACGCCAGGGTCTGTAGTGGTGTGATAACAAATGACCCACGACCCTTCCTCATCAGTCAGAGAATGACTAATGCTCTGTCCCACAGACGCCGTGATCGACTTGACCATGATCTCCACAGCCGCGGTCACCAACGTCAATCATTTCACCATCACCTGTATCAGTGGAGAGCGCAGCCCTGCCCAGGTCGAGCTGGACATCAAGAGAGACAACAAAATCCTTGTGTTTCCCAAGAAGCCAAATTTTAAAGTGCATAAGCCCAGGAACAAGGAAGCTGTGGCCAGAGACTTCCGTGATTTAGATAATATTGGTATCTTCTACTGTGAATCCACTCAGGAAGTCCCCCCACTTGAGATGATCACCATGATTAACAACTTTGGCAGAGGTGTGTTTAGACTTTATACAACCATTTTTCTTTTTTGTTCTTACTTTTCGTTAACCTGTTGACCTGCAGTTTTCTCATGCAACCAGTTGGGAGGGTTCGTCATCTTTAGAAAATAACATCTGTGTTCCTTACAGCTAATTTTATTCCAAATTACCTTACACTGACGGCTAACAGAGGAGAGACAGTTCACCTCAACATGGAGCTAATCAGCTCCCAAAAGAGAGATGTGACCTGGAAGTACAACGGTAAGGCAGCAAACACAACTCAAGACCACAATAACAGACCTTCCACGAATAATGAACATATAAACATTTATAGGCTTTCAAAGAAATGGAGCAAATTACAATAGAGACTGAAACTAAACCATTCGTGTTTTCACATGTATTGTGCAGGAAACTACTATTATATGACTCACTGGAACGATATGATCAATCGCACTGCTGTACTGACTGTGGAGGATGCAAAGTATGCCAATCAAGGCATCTACAGTGCCAGCTATGTTGGGGACAGCCCCCTCCAGGGTGCCTGGATGAGGCTCATTGTCAGAGGTTTGTTGAATCCTTACATTTACAGAATTACAAGCAAAAAAAACACACACACTCACTCAATTACATGCTCAGTGTCAAGCATCATTTTTTATGGCACAGATGTGTTAGGATTTGCATGTGTATTTGGCTGATCTTGCAAAATACAGGAGGAGATATGATAACGTGCACATTCTGCTAGAATTATTAATATCTGCGCGGTTCTTCAAGTCGCAAATATATTCTAGTTGCATCAAGGAAGGATGTGCTGGAAAGTGCTTTTGAAATACTAATCTCGGATTTGCAAAGTTACTCCGAACAAACGAATGAACTCTGCAAAATCAGTGATTAAAAACTAATCTCTGACTGAGTCACCGCTTCCAGCTCCAAAAAATAAGCACATTACCCTGTAAGACCACACATTGTCATTTATTTATTTATTTATTTTTGCACATCATTGTTTGTAGAGATTAAACAAGATACATCGTGTTGATTAATGAAGTTATACAGGACAGATGCTGGTAGATGGATTGTTCTGTCTTTTGGGTGGATCCAGCTAGCTACACATCTGTACATATCTCTACATCGGCATTTTTTGGCAAGTCATGACCAGCACATGTGTTTGTTTCATTTCCCGTATCTCAGTGTGCTAAAGAACAATTTGAGCTTGAACGCTATCTGCGCCCTCCACCTGCTCTGTTTTGATCTTCTTTTATTTCTCTCCACCAAATGCAATTTTTTTGTGTGCATTTCACTGTGATATTATGATTTAGCATGCATTTTTGCTCTATTCATGTTTTTTTTTATTTTTTTTTTATTCCTTCTGGTTATGGTTAAGGAACCATGTAATTTAAATTAGTCACATGTGATTGAAATCTGTTTTGAAGTAATGCACACTAAGTGAATGTATGCTGCTCTAACCAGAGAAAACTCTGTTCCTCTGTAGACTGTCCTAGTAAGAAGTGGGGTCCAAACTGTGGCAGGGACTGTCCAAATTGTCTCAACGGCGGAGTGTGTCATGACGTGGATGGAGACTGCATCTGTCCTCCAGGATTCATGGGAACACGCTGTGAGACAGGTTTGTACAGAACCCAGTGGAATGTCCTCACAAGTACAGTAGTATAGCTTTGTGTATATGTCTAAACAAGAGATGGACAGACAGAGGAGGAGATGGATGTGTATAAGCTCAATAAGATATCTGAATAAATTTGATTGTATACGTTTTGAACGGGAAGCCAGCGAAGTTGCCGGAGCACAGGAAGGGATTCTTGTAATGTTTCCGGCAGAGGATAGAATTGCAATTGTCAATGCATGATGCTATTAGATTTAAGCGATGGGTGAACGCAGTTGATATTGCATAGATGGAAGTATGCAGACCACAAGATAATGTGCCATCCAAGATGACATGCAGACTCTTCACCTGATGGAAGGCAGGGATTATGGAACCGTCAATAGTCAAAGAAAACTATCGGGTTTACCTTAAGAGATTTTGTAACGCTATTAAGTTTAAGAAAGTTGTAAGAGAAGCATGATTTAGTCTCCAGTAAATGGTCAGAAAAGGAAGAGTGCGGAAGAGTGGAATTAGGCTTAGTGAATAGATGGAAGTGGGTATCATCTGCAAAAAAAAGACAGTGAATACCTGATTTCCTGAAAACATGACTAATAATAAATAGGAGGGGGGCCCAAACCAGAGCCCTGAGGAACACTATTTGTCTCAAGAGAGGGCTAAGATTTCTAATTTTTTACTACAAACTGATTGCGACCAGGGAGACATGATCTAAAGCAAACATGAGAGATGCCAATCTGTCTAGGAGTTAGTTATATGTAATAAATTCTTTCAGTGTTTCAAATCAAAATACTAGCAGAAAGGTACATTAATATAAACAACACACCAATAATACTGGGTTAAATTGACCTGCTACCTAAACTATTAGGTCACCAAAATGTGATTATTTTGACCGTCTGTAGATGCAGCAAGTTTAAATTTTATTTAAGAACTATTCTGTATATTTTTTGTTACCTGCGTTAGTTAAAAAAAAAAGGAAAAAAAAAGATGTGCATGTGTCATTTGACACTGAAAAAGATATGCATATTATTATCATAGGTGCCAGCAGAGATAACAGTTGGCTAAATACACCAGTACTGGACCAAAACAATCAACTAGCTTAGGTTTATTTGGTTGCCCAGGAATTTTCTAAATGTCCATACTTAGCAAAGAAAACATATCATTTTCAGTGGTGTGTTGTCTTAAATTGGGCCTCTTTTGACTCAGTGATCTGTAGGAGTGGTCAGCTGTTAATATAATAAGCACTTAAGTAGCCCACATTACATCAACATTACTCTGTTCACTGCATTCAGGTAATAATTCTATCTGAACTACTCGCCTTCCTTACCATGGTACACTTTCGGGATCTGTTTGTACAGATTTTACAGCACTGTGCACTGCAAAAAAAACTAAGAAAACTAATGTTGTGTATGCAAATAATGCAATCAATACAATCATGGAACCAAATCAATGGGATCCAGATTAGTACATTGGCAGACTAGTTACACTGGTGTTTTGCAAGGTAGGCTGAGGCATGACACAGCAAAACTCGAGGAATTTAAATAAACACATTTGTGAATTTGTCTTTCTCTGATGGTTTGCAGCCTGCAGAGAAGGAATGTTTGGTCGAAACTGCCAGGAGTCCTGTGAGTCCTATGGCTCCGAGGCAAGGTGCAGGGGGCTTCGTTTCTGCCTACCAGACCCTTACGGCTGCTCATGTGCCAGCGGCTGGTTAGGGAGCCGCTGTGACAGTCGTGAGTAAAACAGTGCGTATCTGTTATTTGCTTGAAGGTTTCGTAACATGTTCTAATCAAGTTCGGTGCCTCTGTTTCCTGCTGCCAGCCTGTCATAATGACATGTATGGACCAGACTGCAGATTGAGCTGTGAATGTCAGAATGGAGGAGTCTGTAACCGTTTCAGTGGATGCCAGTGTCCCACAGGGTGGAGAGGGCAGAACTGTGAGAAGTCTGGTAAGTATCATCATCGGAATTGTTTTTGGTGTTTCTCCTCTTTGGTATATGCACTACACTGAAAAAATGTTGGACCTGCTTTAATAAAATGCTTTAATTGGAACATGCAACGGAATCAAGTTTATCCAATTTAAGCTAGCAAATAATATTAGTGCCACTGGTTCTTGTTTGATGTCCTGAAACCAGTTGATTCTTGTAATCTAATTTTAAGGAAAGTCAACTTGAAGTCTCTCCAACTGAAGTATTCAATATGCCCAAACATTAAAGGAAAAACATGATTTTTGTATCAAACTTTCCATCTTTTACTTTTCTTTCTTCTGCAGTCCTACTGGAAGAAGGAGCTGTAGCAGAAATAGTCTAATAAAAATATGGTGGTCATAAAATCAGATGCACGATGCTTAAAGGAGTAGTAAACCTATTTTTTTGTGAAATCCAAAAAACATTCTTGGGGACAAAGTGTAACTTCAAATCAATAGAATCCACAAAGGTGAACTAGCGTCACTGAAGCAGAAAGATAAGTGATGTTTAGTTTTACTGTGAAGTCGCACAACTTCAACCTTACTGTTGCACATATTTAAAATAACAGTGGTTCAACATTCATTGGTTTACTTGCACAACATGTAATCCCAATGTAATCCTTGAGCATGCAAGCATTTATCAAGTTTTGAAGCCTAAAAGACCCTCATGTCTGCAAGTTGTCAAGAGTGTGCCTTTCTTGTTTCTTCAACCACAAGTTAAACAAAAACATAATTAATGGTACACATGGTTGCAAAATCCGACTGGTGTTTTGATTTCAATAAAGGTTTTGAAATGAACTGCTGCTGCTCTGGTGTTCTCTCTCCTCACCACATCATTTCTCTTTCTGACTGTCTGTCTTGACTTTTCTTATTCGCTGTCGAATGCCTCTCCCCTCGTCAGACCGGGCTCCCCAGATTTTGGACTTGGACAGTAACTTGGAGTGGAATCTGAACTCCAGCCCCAAGATCTCGTGTTCAGCCACAGGAAACCCGCTGCCCAGTCACGACAGCATTGAGCTGCGAAAGCTGGACAGCACTGTGCTTAAGGTAAGTAAAACGAGCATTCTCGAGCAACAGCTGACTTACAGCAAACTCAAATAAAAATACACGCAATACATCAGTTGGATAAAATGCAAATCAACACAATCCGGCAGAGATGAAGTAAGCGGCCACATAGAAAGAGGGTGTTGTAGGATGTCATAGATAAAGAAGCAACATTCTTAAGCTCAGTGGTGTAAATTCAGTTTAGTGTGCCAGTTAAAAGAAGAGTTCAACATCTTGGTAAACACGTTTATCTGCTTTCTCGATGAGGATTAGAAAAGACGACTGACTCCCAGGAGGCAAATTATCTTACTTTGGCCTTTAAACTGCAAGTGAGAAGGGCAGCCAGACTTGCCCAGGCCAAAGTTTAAAAATACAGTACTGGCAACTCTAAAGCTGACAAAATAACATCTCTTCTATTTAATCCCACATGGAAGTGTAAAAAGGCAGAAAAAGTTGCGATATTACAAGAAGACCAGGCTGTCATGATTTCTTGATGGGCAACAGCTGAATAACTTTGCAACCAGCAGAGATGCAGGGTGGTGCTGGACAGATGGATAAACTGTCATGAAATAATTACACCACATAACTCCCTCTCCCCCGCATTGACTGATCACTTATTTCAGATTACAGATATAAAAAAAACCAAAACACACAAACAAAAAAGCACCACAATAATTACTTTTGACAGTGGTGTAAGCTAGCTGTTTCCATGTGTTTCCAGTCTTTATGCTAAGCTAAGCTAACTGCCCTCTGGTTCTCACCCTCAAACGTGACAGGGACTAATCTTCTCGTCTAAATATCTGTTTTCCCCCCAAATGTTTACCTGTTTCTTTTAATGTTTAAAAGTTAGATTTTTGGGGGGAAAAAAATCAAATACAACAAATACGTTTATGAACCATGCTGAAGGGTCAGTTATATAATCAAGTTGAATTAAACAATATCTTAAAGTCTGAACTGATGACTTCAAGGCTGAGTCAACTTCTGAGGAAGTCGGCAGCCCAGTGGCCTGACCAGATAAGCTTGTATCACTCCGCAGTGCAGCAGTTACCGTGCGTCGCCCATAAGCGATACGTTCAGGTTGTTATTGTTTCTGGGCTATTTCCTTGATAATAGAAGCAATCTGATAAAGAATTGTACCAGCACTTCCCACAGGAACACAGGAATTTCTCATAGTGAGGACATACTTTGGGAAAATGTAGGCACAGGATATGGAAATGCGGTTTTCACCATGTGTTGCATTGCTTCCCTACGTTACACATTCTACTCACAGGCCTCTCGTACCGTCATGGACTCCAATAAGAGCACAGCAACGTTTGAGCTCCCTCCTCTGACCCCTCAGCAAGGAGGATTGTGGGAGTGCAGGGTGTCCACCAACGGAGGCCAGGACTCCCGCAAGTTCAACCTCACTGTTAAAGGTTTGAGTGTGTGCTTTCTATTGAGTAACATTTTAAACTATGTACAGAGAGGAAATTATATTATTCCGTGACAGGCACCGGACAAACTGGTGTGTAAAATCATTTCCTGTGTCTACACAGAGCCCCCGGTGCCCACTTCTGCTCCCACACTGCTGGAAAAGAAGAGCAAGCAGCTGCGGGTGATGCCGGTTGTCTCCCACAGAGGAGACGGTCCCATCGTCTCCACCAGGCTCCTCTACAAGCCTGTGGGGAACGGAAACTCCTGGTCCTCCATCATAGGTACACAGGCAACAACGGAGTCATGTGGTCAGACGTTATCACATTAGGCAGCAGTCTCAGAAGATTGTTTTTGACTTTTACTTTATTGCACAGCAGCAGCAAAAGCATTGCAGTAAGCAGTTAATCACCATTATTTCAACATGCATTGAGTTCAGCCAAAGTTAAAACTTGTCAGCTGAAGCAAAGAGAATCATTAGGGCAATAAGTCATAGCTTAAATTCAAAATAAAACTAGCTCTTAATGGAAAAGCTAACCAAGAGAGATCAAAATAAATAAATCATATTTAGGAAAAGCTTCAAAACACAGCACAACTTTGCTATAACTAACTGCAGATCTTCTCCCACTCACTATGTAAACATTTAAAGAAATGTTTAGGTTCTGAATTATGTATGTATTATGTGTTCTAAAATCCTACTGTAAACCATAATTAAAATCAGGGGTAATCAGCCTTTTCCACATTAATTTGCTTCAGTTTATAGTGACAAAGAGCCCATCACACTGATGAACCTGGAGCCTTCAACGCGCTATCGTGTCCGTGTCCAGCTGAGCCGTCCTGGAGAACAAGGAGAGGGAGCCGAGGGGCCTGAGGCCATCATGGAGACCGACTGCCTGGGTAAGACCCACAGATAACTGTGCTGTCAAGCTCAACGAGAGACCACACAAACATTGGACATGAGAATATTTATCTGAAACAACTTGCCTGGGAACAAATGTCCATCGTCTGGACCACAGAAGTTGAGCAAGCTCAATTATCTTGAATCTGGTTAGAGTAAGAGTGAAGTGCTTTTCCCATGTCTAAAGAGGGCCGTTGTCTTTTCCCAGCGGTGTATCTGTCCTGATGACTCAAGTTGGGTGCAAATATAGAAACATGCCAGTGGACTGAAATGACCTGTGGTTGCTTCTTAGCTAAAATAAATTGAATACCCAATGGGATCGAGGCTGAAAGGGCAAAAAATAAATAAACCTGTCTTTGTCATCAGACAGGAATCACAAAAGCATTCAAGAATAGTAGCAACCTGTGTTCAAATTCAGAGGGATTTATTCCTCAATGACTGTGGTGCAGAGAGAGAGAGAGAGAGAGAGAGAG
>NW_007577890.1:0-6791 GCF_000690725.1 Stegastes partitus
CACACTCACAATTCCTTCTGTAGTTTCCTTTTTTTGTTGTTTTTGTTTTTGGCTACCACACAAAGCTGTTAGCTGTTAGTCACGCTCCTGTCAGAAATATGTTTTAGTTATGCTACCTTCAAATGGATGTTTTAGCCTCAGTGTGCAGTCATGCATGTGCAGGGTTTGTTTTTATCTTAATGTTATAGAAGATGAAAAATTCTTTGTGCTCACCTTAAATCTCAGGTTGACATCTGGAGGTATGAGATGATTTTGTAATATAATAGCTAATCTCAAAGCCAGTTGTGAACCAGTATTCAGCATACACAAGTGTCATGTGGAAACATGGATAATATACTTTACAGTGAAGTGGCAGACATCCTTTATGCAGCTGGTAACCCAACTTTAAATTTCCCACTTACTATACATATCTAATTTGTAATGTATAATGTTGAGCTTGTGTCATGCAAGCTAAGGGTTTTAAAAGTGGAAAACCGCTGACATTTAATGTTAAAACTGAACTGTGAAAGTTTGCCTTGTTGCCATTACTGAATAACCCATTGACCATACAGCAAAAGGCGCTGTTGTTCTTTGTGGTTTGACAGCAAGCAGCGCACTTAACTTTTTCTCAGTAAAATAACAGGAAAGAACAGCAAGCGGAAACATACTTGAGCAAAACATATGTACAGATACATGCGCGCACACGCACATTGTATACAGAATTCTTATGAAGTTCATCACGGTTGTGGTTGTTCTGTGGTCTGTGAAGAAAAAAGTCAAAGGGAGCCATCAGTCGGCTTGAGGCACCTCCTGTATCGCTGATGTACTTGTTTTATCTTGAACTAAGCTGCCAGTGGTGGTTCAGTGATCAAAAAGTGATCTCAATATAGATCAGAAAAAGTACCTTTTAATATTATACTAAATGTGAGTAAGAATAGTCAAATATGAAATATTTGAGTACCCAGAATGCATGTTATGTTCTTCCATTGATTTGTGGCAGTGGTTTGGCTGGGGTCTGATTCTGATGATTTTAGATAAGAAGGTTGAATGTATGATCATTTATGAATTTGGCAGCTGCTTGTAATACTATCATGATTCCACCACTGTGATACGACATTCTAATATCACATACAGTGGTCATCAGCACCAAACAGTCATGAAAATGCTGTGATCTATTTTCTAAGATGCTGCTCATATTTGGAGGAGCATGCTGTTGGAAAAAACACACACATACATTTGGCTCAGTTTTGGCTGGAGAATGATCCTCTTAATTTTTCTTGAACCATCCAGTCCTTCAATTTAGAATAGACAACACGATATTTAAGATTAGCATGCTCACACAGAGAATGTAAGGGCTGCAAGGTGGTTCAGTGGTTAGCACTGTTGCCTTCCAGCAAGAAGTTCACCGGTTCAAGTCCCAGTAAGGACACCCGGGATCTTTCGCCATGTTCATATTCTCTCCGGGTCTTCCCACAGTCCAGAAGCATGTTGAGTTTAATTGGTGATTCTAAATTGTGAGTGTGCTTGGTTGTCTGTCTCTAAGTGTAGCCCTGTGATAGACTGGTTACCTGTCCAGGTGAACCTGCCTTCAACCTGAGTCAGCTGGGATAGACTGCAGCCCCCTACGACCCTAGTGAGGATTAAGCGGTGAAAAGATAATGGATGGATGGACAGAATGGAAAAACCCAAACACTCACCCCATTTTAATTAAGAAGGAGTCAAATCTTTCTGCCTTAAGGGCTGACTGCTAAATGGCAATCCCTATAAAAAAATACAAAAATAGCCCAATATTCTTGTCAAGGTATACGAGTTGTTCTCACACAGATGTTGTTCTCATGGGCCCTACTGGGCCATGTAAAAACATGGATAAAGATGGTTGATGAATGATTGTACTTCACTGTTACTTGATAAATAAGTTTGCTATGTTAGGATAAATTACTGAACTTTATTTGCATTGAATATGTGAGCGTGCAGGCAAAGGGTTTGACATCAGTATTACTAATCTGTTTGTGTGTTATTTTGTGACAGCGTGCTGAGGAAAGTGGGAGTCGCTTAACCTTTTTATTATTTGTGGTATGTCATACACGGGGGATTTCAACATGCTGTTTATGGAGAACGTGGCAGTTTTAAGTTGCATTTTCACCAGCTCTTAGTCAACGAGAGTGGCAGCAAAATAGAGGGGAGGGGGGGAATTCCCCTCATATAGGACTAGAGTGTGGCTGGGAGTTGAAATGTAAATTTGGAGAAACCTTAAGGGTATTTCTCACCAATAGTTTCTTTTCCAGAACAGTTGCACACCCAGCACTTTGTTTAATCTCACTTCCTTTAATATGATTCACCAGTATTTCCACTGGTGGGAAATGCATTGCTTGAAAGCATTTAGAGGAAATAAATTTATAAAGTGTCATAACACACTTACACTGCATATAAAATGTATTTACCCTATTTGGAAGTTTTACCCTTTTATTGCTTTTTTAACATTGAATCATGGCCAATTTTATGTGTTTTTTTGTTTGTTTGTTTTTTGTTTTTTAGAGTTTACAAAAAAGACTTTTTCATGTTAACCCTTTATAGGGCACTCCTTGAAATAATTGGAAAATGAAAATTTCAACCCTAGGGTGTTATTGAAGGACATTTCAAGATGTTTTTACTTTTGTGACTTCAAAAAAATGTTGCAAATCAATGATCATCTTGATCATTTGTAATTTATAATAAATAAAAGAAAAAGTAACAAACTGCAAAAAACATTTATTTAGAAGTATTTCGGTTTGAAGTAATGATACACAACCAGTAGCAAAGTATTTATTAAGTGCTTGGACGGTTCATCTAGCACCATTCTTCTTGGGGTGGTGGTTTTGGCACGAATCTCAAAAAATAAATCAAAGTGGAGTTCAATGCAAACCAGTGACAAAGCGTTATTAAAGTGCCTGGAACATGTGTTTAGTGACATTGTTCGTAAGGTAGTGATATTGGCACGAATATAAAAACTAAATCAAAGTGCACGTGGTTCTTCAAACTCAAGGAGAGGCACAGGGCGGACATACTGAACGTCCAAGGAAGTTACCAAACATGGTCACTTGCCCCATAAAGGGTTAAAATGAAAGCAGATTTCTATAAAGTAAAGTTAGTTAATTTAAAATATAAAATGTGAAAATGATGACATACGTGATTCATTAATTAAACACAGGTGCAGCCAGTTAATGTTAGAAGTCCCCATGAGTGTTGTACCATGGATCACATGTTTTTATTTGATTTTTTAAAGATTTTTTAAAACCAAAGTAATTAAGGAAATTCAATAAAACAAGATGTCAGTTTAGGCTTTGCAAAAATGATTATTGTTATTTTTATTTTATTTTATTTTATTTTTTTACTGTTTTTGTTAGATTTTACAGAGCAAAGGATGATCTAGTAATTATGAATATAATCAGCAGACTGATAATAAATATAATATTCAAAACAAACAACAAAAGTAAAGACATGCCTAACACCACATCATATCATGTAGTTCACATGCTAGTTATTCAATCTGGAACAATATCAAATATCAAATGGGGGGAAAAAAAACAACAACAATGCTTTTTTAACCATGAAATGTTTGCTCGTATTTGTTGAAGTACATTAAATGTCACTGTTTAGTTTTTCTTTGTATGGACTCATGGTTTATTGACATTGAATTAAGTTTCATTTTCATTTACCAGATATATGTGTGCTCTGATCTGACCTTCTGCTTTTAACATCTTTTTTTCTTTCTGTCTGTGTGTCTCAGGCATCCATCCATCACTTTGAGAATGTTCTGGTTGTTGAACCACTCAGCACACCCTTATCTTCACTCTTGAATATTTGGCCAACGGGGCCCTCTGCAGGTAAGAAAAGGAGCAGCTTGTCATTATCAGATGAGAGTGACGAAGAAAGTGCAACAGAGAGCAACGGTGGGAACACAGGAGGAGGATATCAAGTACAGACGGGCTCTAACCTCGTCTCCTCCTCCTCCTCCTCTTCCTCTTCCTCGTCTGTGTTAGTTACTTTATCCCCTAAGCCTGAATCATCACCTAGTCTCTCCTCAAAGCAGCCATTAGACTCTTTCAAGTCACAGCTTAAAGGCCAGATTCCAACAGGCACTCATTCCAGTGCTGGACTGAAGCACTCACTAAACACAGACGGTTCAACTGGAGAAGACACCAAGGCAGATGAGATGGAGAAAGAGGTGGTGGGAGGCTGCCAGGATGTGAACCTCCTCACATTAACGTTTGGCAGGCATGAGGAGGACCAAGAAGAGGAGGACATTTCACACCACAACATACCAAAAGAGGAGCTAGAGCATAATTTTTCTTCAGAGGAGTGCAGCAGCACCCTTGTCCTGCTCTCACAAACTTCAGACTCCAAGGAAGTTGCCACAGAAACTGTTTCCTTGGGTGTTGATGAAGATGAGGAAGAGGAAGACATAGACTCTGGATATATGGGGCGCTGATGTATAACATGACTTTTATAGAAGTCTTGAAGGTGAACATTTTGTGATGTTTTCATAATGTGTGAAAAGCAGTATTTCAAAGAAAGGCTGAAGTTGTCGGTGCATGCTGAAGCACGGGTCTGGATTGAGTTCCATCAACTCAGTGTGGATGCTTTAAACAGATTGTGTGATAAATAATTCTCCTTACTGACCGTCCTCTACCTACACTGAGTGCTGAAAAGATGCTGAAGGTTTTAAGCACTGCCTGAAGTGACTGAATGACTGTCATTCTTTCATTTAAAATGGCACTTGAAGATAGGGATGACGCTCAACAGCATCGTATAACAACTAAATATGCTTCCTGTCCTGCTTATCAACAACAGATCCCTTGAATCCCTCATCAAATCTTTGAAAGTAGTTTGTCATTGTCCACCAATCCCTTTAAAGTTGTTATTTAAATATTAATTACACTTCGTCCAATGATCAAAGCAGGCAAAGAGTTAAAAACATGGTATCAGACAGGTAAACTGAGTAAAGTTCACCTTCAACTGCACCGAATACAAGTTATTTTGTGATCAGACACACAGATATCCTTAGTCTTGAAATGGTTGTGTTCAGATGTCTGTATGGAACTCAGTCAAGGCTCTGACCCTTCAAATGTATGGGTTCTTGTAATACCTGAGTGAGCAAACAATTCATTCATCATCACCTACAGTACAAATTTCATCATACTTTGATGTAATTTAGGTTAATATCATCAAACATTGTTTAGTGTGGGTGGTCTGTGAATTGCCACACTGCTGCCAGTCACAGAATCTGACAGTTATGAAGCTGAGGCCAGTTTCTCATTCTTCTGGTCATACAGTTCTTCCCCTCTGTCATAGTATTTCTATGCTAATGCCTGTAGCATCAGAGGGTGGCAAAACAGAATAATGAAATGAATGAAAAATACTTTATTTATCCCAGAAGGGAAGTTCAATCTTGTAAAAGCTCACTTTTTTTTTCTTTTTTTTAAAAATCAATATAACATATATTCTATACAACAACAACAATCATTCAGTCAGTCAATTGTCAGTCAGTCAGATTTGTTTTTTAAGGTGATGGCTGTTGGCAGGAAGGAATTCCTGTATCTCTCCATTCGACAGCAAAGCTGACGCAGCCTCCTACTAAACACACTCTGTTGGTTCTTCACTGTGTTGTGGAGAGGGTGAGAAGAATCCTCCATCATCTTCATCATCTTGTACAGCATTCTTTTTTGAACAATCAGCTCCAGTGGTTCCAGAGTTATCCCCAGCACAGAACCAGCTTTCTTGATGGTTCAGTAATCAAGAATGTGAAAGATTTTCTTGGTAATTTGTTGCCCATGGATGTTGACAACATTGCATTTTTTGAATGCATCCCTGTAGCAGGCTCAATCCCTTCAATTGCTTCTTGGGCACCCTGGTACCTCAACTGGATAAGATGGTGTCCCATGAACAGGGGGCTTTAGTTCCCAGATGCATCGGTCGTGAGTTTGACTCCCACTCACGACCCTTTGCTGCAGGTCTCTCCCCACTCTTCTCCCCGCTTTCCTGTCTATCTCTACTGCACTGAATAAAGGCACAAAGTCCAAAAAATATATACAAATAAAAAATTGTAATTGTTTCTTGTTCTTTTAATGAACGCCACTTTTTAAAGCAATTATGTATGCAGATTAGAACAAGGGGCCTCATGCAAGACTCTATCAGCATTTTTTTGTAGGTGTTGGAAAAAGCTCTGAACTGCCAGTGACTGCATTTTCATTAAAACGTTTTTAAACTCCACGACCATCGCCAGACTCTGCTTTGCACAGTTCAGACCACAACATCACAGTCACAGATGCTGTTGTCTTTATTTTAGCCAAATTATTTTCACTGTAACAAACAAAAAAACAGCATGTGCTGCACGTGTAACATCAGAGTTAGAGACTGCACCTACACATAGACACAACAACACTCTAGAAAAATGATCAATCCAAATGCCAAAATCTCATACTTCCAACAACTCACCAAGTTGGGAAAAACTCCCCTGCAACATGGCAGTGACGAGCACCTCATAGGACCATAAAGCAAGCACCTATCTGAGCACACTTGAATAACTTTACACTTATTTAAGAACAGTGATGGGAACAACGGCATTACAATAAACAGCGTTACTAACAGCATTACTTTTTTTCAGGAACGGGTAATCTAACTAATAACTACTTCCATCGCTACAACGGCGTTACCGTTAGCGACAGTTAAATGGGGTGCATTATAAACTAAAGCTACTCATTGAAGTTCTTGTCATCCGACTTGGCTCTCAGCCACAGGAGCTGCAAAGCTGCTCACTTTTTCTGTGTTGAGGG